>NW_005842658.1:354771-356801 GCF_000455745.1 Alligator sinensis | reverse complement strand
CCGCCCAAGTCGGAGAGAGAGAAAGCACGTGGAGTTCGGGAAAGGAGCGTGAAGATCTCTAAGCACTGCTGATCCATATGAACCCAGCTTTTTCCTTAAGAGGGCAACAGAGGTTTAATTTGTCGAACCCACGGAGCTTCAACAACTCCGGGGAACCTATTTACCGTACCCTCGGAGCCTTAACGACTCCGAGGCAACTAACCTCTAGTCTCTCCCCGTCGCCAATCGCAGCCCAGATGTATCCCTGTCCTAAGGACCCCATTGTCGAACCCACGGAGTCTTAACAGCTCCAGGGGACCTGGGAACCGAGAAACACTCACAGAGATACAGCTGCTCTGTGGGAACGAACTCTTGAACCCGCGGAGCCTGGTTCACTCCGGGGTCAAGGAACCGAGTTTATTAGAGTCCTCCACCGAGAACTCAAGCGGAGCTGTGCCTGGAAAGCTGACCAGCCTACACTGCGACCACCTTGGGTGTAAGTAAATAATCTTTTCAATCAACCATTGCGCCTTCGTGACTGATTCTAGCTCGAGCATACTATACCGCGCCGCGGTTTTCTCCAGCCCCGTGTGCCCGGGCTGCCGGCCACAGCCTGTGTGCACAAAGAGGGGCCCCCAGCTCGCCCCGGCTCGCACATGGCGATCCAGATGGGATCGGGAGAGAGCTCACACATGGCGATCCAGGCGGGATCGGGAGAGGGCCCGCACAATAAGCATCCCTTAATTAGGGAGACTATTGGATGCATAACAATTAAATACTGGGGACAACAAAAGAGAAAACAGGGATGGGAGTGTGGGTCATAGGTTACTAATAAGCATAATGGCAAGTGCCCACTACCCCTCAAGCAAATTCAAGATGCCTGGGATGCTCCCCAGTGAAATTACTGACTAAACAGGAAAGAAAGAAGGGCAGGGGCAGGACTTATTTATCCCATATTTTTTTGAGTAAGTAAGTTAACTTGATGATGAACACTTTAGAAAGAATGAGACCAGGACCAGAAACGTTAGGTGTGAGGAAGGGTGTTGGACTAGGACAGGTTAGGGAAGATGGGGCAGAGGAAGTCAAATGACCTAGTCGGCGACCTAGTGATCGATGGGAAGCTGGGTGACAGCGACCACGAGCTGATCACCTTCACCATCTGCCGAAAAGCTGGCAAGTCGGTCAGCAACGCGCAAGTCCTTGACTTCAGGAAAGCCGACTTTGACAAGCTCAGGAGGCTTGTCAGTGAGGCCCTAAGGGACCGTGACCACAGGGAGAGGGGAGTTCAAGAGGAGTGGTTGCTCCTCAAGGGAGCGATCCTCAATGCACAAACTGTCTCTAGTGGGTTATGGAATAGAAAAATCCCACACAATTTACTGATTCGTTTTGATGCACTGGCTGGGGGAGTAGTTAGCTGATTGCACGATTTCACAATGATTACACACCTAATTTATACAACACAATTTTATTTTAAAACTCTTTGCTACGTATATAACACTGCTTAGCTTTAAGAAACACCACAAACATTAAAAACACAATAATTACATATATCAGAAACAATGCTCCGAATGCACTTCCTTCCCAAACAATGCTATAAGAATTAGTTACAAAAACAACTACAATTACAACTAAAAGTTAAATTTGAATCAATACTGTTATTTTTCATAATATACTTACAATCCTAGAATTCCGAGAAGCCAAATACCAAAATATGGTTTCATTCCTCAGTAGTACAATTTAATGGGCTGGCCTCAGTAGTACGGTTCAATAGGCTGGCCTCAGCAATACGATTCAATGAGCTGGGCTCACCAGTGATAGGACTACGTCCCCTTCCTTCAGTCCCTTTCAGGTGCTCCGCGGCTTCAGCATGAACTAAGAGATTCGTGTTCACGGAGAGGCTTGATTAGGCGATCAATCTAATCAGACCTTATACTTGCGATTCTTCCTTCGTTGTTCTGCAAGTCAAGTCACCTCCAAATTGGGACAGTAAGTTACAGGTTTTTATTGAGTGAGCTGCCGTCAGTGGGCTCCTCCTACTCAACTTATCATAA
>NW_005842658.1:351498-353021 GCF_000455745.1 Alligator sinensis | reverse complement strand
CACCCAGCACTCTTCCCTGCCTATGCAGGGGGTCAGACTCGATGATCTCAAGCAAATCCCGGGACGTCTCAAGCAAATCCCGGGACGTCTCTCAAGCAAATCCCGGGACGTCATTCTCCCCCTGTACTCGGCCTTAGTGAGGCCGCAGCTGGAGTACTGTGTCCAGTTTTGGGCTCCACAATTCAAAAAGGATGTGGAGAAGCTTGAGAGAGTCCAGAGAAGAGCCACGCGCATGATCAGAGGTCAGGGAAGCAGACCCTACGATGACAGGCTGAGAGCCCTGGGGCTCTTTAGCCTGGAAAAGCGCAGGCTCAGGGGTGATCTGATGGCCACCTACAAGTTTATCAGGGGTGACCACCAGCATCTGGGGGAACGTTTGTTCACCAGAGCGCCCCAAGGGATGACGAGGTCGAATGGTCACAAACTACTTCAAGATCGTTTCAGGCTGGACATAAGGAAGAATTTCTTTACTGTCCGAGCCCCCAAGGTCTGGAACAGCCTGCCACCGGAGGTGGTTCAAGCGCCTTCATTGAACACCTTCAAGATGAAACTGGATGCTTATCTTGCTGGGATCCTATGACCCCAGCTGACTTCCTGCCCTTTGGGCGGGGGGCTGGACTCGATGATCTTCCAAGGTCCCTTCCAGCCCTGATGTCTATGAAATCTATGAAAATGAGTTGAACCCTGCGTCCCCCAGAGCACAGTCCCCTCCATTCCTGAAGTGGACCCCAAAGTTACTATTGTTCTAGCCATAGGAAACTAGGCATGGGCGAGTGGTGCCTCCTGAGCCTGGGGGGCACCAGCGGCCGATCACCAACCCCAAAAGTGCTGCCGGCACTTCTTTTGGCACCCCCACACCCCAGCCGGCACCAGTCCTAGGGGGTACACCAGCTGGCACTTCTCTCAGCGCCCCCGCTCCCTGGCCGACGAGGGCCAATCTCAGGGGGGGCACATGCCCCCCCCCGCCTCTCCCCTACACATTGCCTATGAAACTAGGGCTAAAGGGACCTCACAAGGTCATCTAGTCCAGCCCCTGCTCAAGGCAGGATCATCCCTAATTAAACCATCCCAGCCAAGTGTCTGTCTGACCTGCTTTTGAAAGTTTCCAAGGATGGAGATTCCACAGCTTCTCTAAGCCGTCTGTTCCAATGCTTTAACATTCAAAGTCAGAAAGTTTTACCACATCTCCTACCTAAATTTCCCTGGCTGCAGCTTGAGGTCACTGCTCCTAGTCCTGTCCCCTACAGCCATGGAGAAAGGGCTACCTCCATCAGCTTATGACCATTGTTCCTCATCACCCCAGGTGGTGCTGGGGAGAAAAGGGTTCTACCTATTTGCTGTTGATCTCCCCTGACGAGCTTGTAGGCAGCCACCAGGTCTCCCCTCAGCCTCCTCTTGCTGAGGCTGAACAGGTTCAGGTCCCTCAGTCTCTCCTCGTGGGGCCTGTCCTGTCCTGCTGCCCTCTCACCAAGTGGGTGGCCCTCCTCTGAACCCTCTCCAGGCTGGCCACATCCCTTTTGAAG
>NW_005842658.1:324525-350835 GCF_000455745.1 Alligator sinensis | reverse complement strand
GCCCCGCACAGATGTGCTCCTTGATGATTCTCTCCAAGATCTTCCTGAGCACCGAGGTGAGGCTTACAGGCCTATAGTTACTTGGGTCATCCTTCCTCCCCTTCTTGAAAATTGGGACCACATTAGCCAGTTTCCAATCCCCCGGCACCTGGCCAGATGTCCACGAATGCTCATACAGCCGGGCCAAGGGCTCTGCAATGACCCCTGCCAGCTCCCTCAACACCCTTGGGTGGAGGGCATCTGGACATACAGATTTAAAAATGTCTAGCCCTTCCAGAAGATCCCTAACTACATCTGCACTGACTGAAGGCCTGACGGAGCCATCACCAAGATTGCCCTACCTCTGGTAGGTGGGATATCCCGGTCCCTGTTCAAGAAAACAGAGACAAAGAAACTGTTAAAAATATCAGCTTTCTTGTCTGGCATGGCCACAAGATTACCGTTTGTGCCTTGTAGGGGCCCTACATTGCCTTCCTTCTGAAAAACCATGAGCCTTCCTTCTGAAACCATTGCCTTCCTTCTGAAAAACCATGAGCCCAACCACCAGCTCAACATTACATGGTCCAGGATCCCACTAAGAACATGTCATGAAGACAAAAGCAAAGGCAAGACCTCGGAACAACATTTTCTCCTCTGCTGAGTATGCATGCCCTCCACAGGAGAGATCCATACATGCTAAGCACCTTGACCCCATCCTGAATGATAGCTGCTGATGTCTGAAGCCTTCCAGCCTTCACAGTGCATACCCATCATCTGGCATCACTCCTCCTGACATCATAAGAGCAGAGGCCAGCAGGATAGAATGATTGAGACAAACTGAAAATGTGAGAGACCCACTGTATGACCATCCCACCGCGCACAAATGTCTGAAGTCGTGCAGGAGCTTCCTCACCACCCAACCTCTTGATGCCACACCCAAGGATACTTGACTACAGATGTGGAATGAGAGGCTGAAGACAATATCTGGCAGCAGGAAAATGGGTAGCAGCTTTGTCCTAACTACCAGGAGCTGACAAACCATGGCAAAGGTGGCGATGTCTCAACTACCTACATACCGGAGTTGGATACTCCAAGGAACCAATGAAGAAGTGGGGCTGTACCATTGGTTCAACCACCTGTGACTGTGGCACAGAGCCTCAGACTATGCAACACCTGCTGCATTACCCAGTGTTTGAAGGCACATGTGCAATGAAAGACCTTGCAAAGTACAACAAATGAGGCACAAACACATGTAACAAAATGGCCAAATGTAGTGTAGAGACATGTGAAGAAGAAGTCATCCTGCTGATGACCTGTGTGGGTTTGAATTCCACATTATTTATGATTTTTCATAGATGGTTTCATAGATGTTAGGGTCGGAAGGGACCTATTAGATCATCAAGTCCGATCCCCTGCCCTGGCAGAAATGAGTGCTGGGGCCAGATGACCCCAGCCAGGTGTCTGTCCAATCTCCTCTTAAATACCTCCAAGGAAGAGGACAGCACCACCTCCCTTGGAAGCTAATTACATATTTTGGCAACCCTCACTGTAAAGAATTTTTTCCTGATGTCCAATCTGAATTTGCTCTTTCAGTTTGTGGCCATTATTTCTAGTTACCCTGACAGGCACCCTGGTAAACATTGTATCCCCTATCTCTTGCTGCCTGCCCCCCCGATGAGTTTGTAGGCAGCCACGAGATCACCTCTCAGCCTCCTCTTGTGGAGGCTAAAGAGGTTCAGGTCTCCCAGTCAATCCACATAGGGATTTTTCTGTAGGCCTTTAACCAGATGAGTGGCCCTCCTCTGAACCCTCTCCAAGCCATCCACATCCCTCCTGAAGTGCAGTGCCCAAAACTGGACACAGTATTCCAGCTGCGGCCTGACCAGTGCCACATAGAGGGGAAGTATCACCTCCCTAGACCCATTTGTGATGCACCTACTTATGCAAGAAAGGGTTTGGTTAGGGTTAGCCTTTAGCCTTGCTTATTACCTCATCACACTGGTGACTCATGTTCATTTTGGAGTCAACTACGACTCCAAGATCACTTTCCTTAGTTGTGCGACTTAGTGCGATACCTCCCAGGCTGTAGGAGTGTTGATGATTCTTCCTCCCCAGGTGCAACGCATGACACTTATCCTTGTTAAACCTCATCCTATTCTGTTCGGCCTATTTCCCCAGCCTATTCAAATCAGCCTGGATTCGCTCCCTGACGTCTAGTTTGTGTACCTCCCCTCATGGTTTGGTGTCATAAGCAAACTTGGACAGGGTGCTTTCTAATCCCTCATCCAAGTCATTAATGAAGATATTGAATAGTAACGGTTGCTAGTACCAGTCACTTTTTCAGTTCGCTTTTGCATGACTCTTGGAAACTGTGGACATGCACGCACCAAACAATGTTGAAGAAACATTATTCAGGTTGCAAAGTCAAGCATTCGAAGGTTAGAAATTGCTGAACTCACAACTGCCTGGCAATTTGAAATCAGTTCCTTGGGCCTATGCATTCATTACATGATCACATACTATTTTTTCCTACAGGATACAGGACATTTCAACATAGTATGAACCTTTTATACGTAAATAGAATGCATTTATACATGCACTGTTCTGAACTGAAGGAAAATGCGGGCAAAATTAGATCTTAAGGTTTATTCCTTAGTGAGGATAAATTAGCTTTAATGATAACTTTGTAGTGGTAGGAAAGTGAGGCATCACATAAGCAGAGGGCATGGTACAGACAAGAATAATGACAAGGAAACAGACAAGGATAATGCAGGGCATTTTTTTGGTTGGGAATCTTATATAGACTTTCATATACTCATTGTGTAGACAGATATTCTTGGAATGCTTCTCCTGATGAAATAACAGGGCTGTTATTACTCCTGTCTGTCACTTTTAATGACAACCAAACAAATTGTGTACAGTATATAGAGAGCAAATTTAGATGCTTAATGGCAGGCAGCCAAAGTATTCCAAAGATCAAAGCAATCCATGGCACCACATTCTTCCCTAACTGCTAAACGTGTTTTAACTTAAGTGCGTTGTACAATGGTTAGAGCACAGAGCAACAACATACCATATGATACCTTGACTCATTAAAAATATAGGTACATTTTACAACTTCTCTCAGGGCAGATGTTTTGCTATTGCAGTATGCAAGGAGTTTTAGTTGACACTAAGTGCAGAGGACATGCTGGCTTGTACGAGGCAGCTAGGGCAGAAGGTATAGTTTACATAAAGTGCACAAGACAATGGGAAATCCAGTTTAAGGAGTTTGTAGAGACAGAGAAATGTGTTCTCTTCCAGGAAGTCTAGCCTAGGCTTCAGATAATGAAGCATCAGATCTGTCCTTGAATTCTCTCCAAGATGATTTTCTGTCTTTGCTGCAGCCCCTTCAGTTCCCTCTACAGATGGGATTAAGTCATTACAGTTCTGTAACGCCCCAATGACATGCTTTCACTGATTTACCAAGCTGCGTCTGTTGCTTTCGGGTTATGTCTGCATTGATGTGACATCAGCACAGGAAAGTAAGTTAGTATATGCTGAGTTCCACAATGCCATAATTAGACTACTGCCAGTATCCCGCCCCACTCTCATGCTGACTATCTTAGAGATAGTTTGGGCAGGTCTACCCACGCGCACATTTCAACATTGACGTCTTCTTGTCTCTTCCTAATCTTTCTCCAAAGTTCTTTCCCAGTCTTGTTGACTGGAGAGAAACACTGTGGGGCTTCCTCTATCCTAGTTTATCACATGTGTTTTCACTAGAGACCAACCAGTTTTTCATAGAGGGGAAAATGTTGCTTAGACTCTTGAGGAGGAATCTCCTTTTCTCAGTATACTCACTACTCCAGATGCCAGCTTCCAGGTTTCCATGCAGACTTCAAGACCCGGTACACTAGAAGGCATCTTGGACAAAGGAAAACAGTGGCAGAGGACTCTGAAGTCAAGACTGGCATCTATTCAACGACAGAAGAGATACTGGGATTCATAAGGCAAATGTCTCACACTTTCACCCATATTTCCAGATGTCTCACAATCCGGTGCGACTGAGATACAGGACAATCTCCTTGCAACAGACAGTCTATTGCCAGGCAAACAAAACAAAACAAAATTTCCACTGGGAGTCTTTACATTAAGGGGATATATTTAACTTTAAAACAATGTTAATAAAATGCCATCATTTAAAAAAACAAACCATCACAATAAGACAAGTCATCTAGGTTGAAGGAGACAGCATGGTGTAGGGGGGGAGGTGTAGTGTCAACCCGGGCAGCGGTGCTCAACCATCCAGTGGCGCATGCTAGATCCAGCTGCAGAGTGACCCTATGTGTTGTGCAATCCGGGGTGTGGGGCCCTGTCATCTAGCCTGCTGGGCTCCCCACCAGTTCGGAAATTTAGTGATAATTGTCCACGCTTTGGAAGGGCCTTACAGCTGTAAATGTGTTAATTATAACATTCAGGAATTTAAATTTAAGAATACATTTAATCCAGCTGCATTTTCCCACTTCACCTTCTACCAGTAGGTCTCCTGAGTTACCATGCAAAACACAGACCAGCTTTGGTGACTATGAGTATCCCAAATGGTATGATACCTCGGCTCGTTCTTGTTACTTGCTACCTAACCCAGTGAATGTAATTCTTCCTACATGTAGTTTAAGGCAAGAGAGTATAACAGTTGGTCCTGTCAGTTGGTCCTGACAGTTGGTCCTGTCAGACCAACCTGGTAGCCTTCTATGACCAGGTCACAAAATCCTTGGACACAGGTGTTGCGGTGGACGTAGTCTTTCTGGACTTTAGGAAGGCCTTCGACACTGTCTCTTACCCCATCCTCATTAAAAAACTAGGGGACTGTGGCATTGACACCTGCACAATCAATTGGGACACTAAATGGCTGGAGGGCTGCACCCAGAGAGTGGTGGTGGATGGGTCCTGTTCGACCTGGAGGGATGTGGGCAGTGGGGTTCCCCAGGGCTCGGTCCTTGGGCCTGCACTGTTCAACATCATCATCAGCGACTTGGACGAGGGGGTGAAAAGCATCCTATTCAAATTCGCGATGACACTAAGATGTGGGGAGAAGTGGGCACGCTAGAAGGGAGGAATAGGCTGCAATTGGACCTAGACAGGTTACAGGGGTGGGCAGATGAGAACAGGATGGGTTTCAACACTGCCAAGTGCAAGGTGCTGCACCTGGGGAGGAAGAACCAGCAGCATACCTACAGGCTGGGGAACTCCCTTCTTGTCAGCACAGAGGCAGAAAAGGATCTTGGAGTCATTATTGATGCCAAAATGAACATGGGCCGGTAGTGTGGGGATGCTGTCAGGAAGGCCAACTGTACCTTGTCATGCATCCACAGATGCATCTCAAGCAGGTCCAAGGAGGTGATCCTCCCCCTCTATGCAACACTGGTCAGGCCGCAGTTGGAGTACTGCATCCAGTTCTGGGCACTGCACTTCAGGAGGGATGTGGACAACATGGAGTGGGTCCAGAGGAGGGCCATCCGCACGATCAGGGGGCAGCAGGGCAGGCCCTATGAGGAGAAGTGGCTAAGGGACCTGAACCTGTTCAGCCTCCACAAGAGAAGGCTGAGGGGGGATCTAGTGGCCGTTTACAAACTAGTCAGAGGGGACCAGCAGGCATTGGGGGAGTCCCTGTTCCCCCGAGCACTACCAGGAGTGACTAGAAATAATGGTCACAAGCTGGCAGAGGGTAGATTCAGACTAGACATCAGGAGGCGCTACTTCACAGTCAGGGTGGCTAGGACCTGGAACTAGGGTAGAATCCGAGAAAAGTGGTGCTGGCTCCTACCCTGGGGGTCTTTAAGAGGAGGCTAGATGAACACCTTGCCGGGGTTGTTTGATCCCAGTGCTCTGTCCTGCTATGGGTCAGACTTGCTCAGGTCCCTTCCAGCCCTACCAACTATGAAATTATGAAACTATAAAACAATACTATAAAAATTTTAAAGGACATTAACAGCAGAGGACATTGGTAACAAAAAATATGCAAGTATATGTTAGACCCTGACTCCATGAGGCGCCCAACGACTAGGGAGACAACGATTAAATTGCTCATGGGTCCTGTTACTCATTAGCCAGAGCAAGCAGGGAGCAAACACCAGCACACATTGCTTGCAACAGCTTTATTCAGAATGGAGACAGCTTCAGGCCAGGTCCCAAAAAACCAACAAACAGGAGACCTGCAACAAATAATAGTTCTTTCCACATTTATACACTTTGGTTCATGCTTATTAACATTTATTCCACCCTCACTCCTCCTTTTTCCGCTCATCTCTCCTCCTATCTCAAGCTCCACCTCTGTTTACAGTTTGCTTCATTAGCATGGAATTGCCTATGCATTTTACTCATTTACATGCCTTTTTGCTATGAGCACATGTCTAAGACCTTCACCCTGCTTCTTCAGTCAATGGGCGGACTTTGACCAAAACCTGGAAGCTTCTGGAGGCTTCTTCAGCAATCACCATTCACCTTTTTGCATATGTTCATCTCGGATTCTGTTACCAATTACGTGTTGTCTTTTACATTCCAGTCTGTTTTTCTGTCCCATGTTGTACCATCTTCCACATTCCTGAGGCTTCACCTCATTCACAGCACACAAACTCATACAGACTCACTTGAAAATGGTTGACACAGTTAAGATGGTTACTTAGCATAGCCAAATGGCTTAGATATCATTCTGCCTTGTGGCCAGCAGCTTTTGCTAGGCCACAGGTTATAGCCTTGTATTTAGCTGCAAATCCAATGCTCCCCAAGATCCAAATATTGTCACCCTAACAGTATACAAAGAATATACAAACATAGAAGGCTCTGAATTAAACTTAATGGGTGCGTGTTGCAGAGCACTTAGCCCTAGCAGTAAGTGATGAGCCCAGCTGCCGGTTGCTAGGGCAACCAGAGGAGGTCAGCTGACCAGAAGGGGCAGGGCCTGGCTCCCATATAAAGCCCAGGGGCTGAGGCCAGGAAGGTAGTTCCCTACCAGCAGCCAAGGGGGAAGGAGCTCCCTCAGGGAAGAGAGGGGAAGACTAACTGAAGGAGCAGCATCTGACACAGCTGAGGGATGGAGTATTTCCCGGTAGGCTGGAATGTTGTTATGGCCGGGCGGCTTCCATTTAAGTTATAGCTGAAGGGCTGTGTTTTGTTTACTGTTTAAGACTGGTGGTTTGGGTGAGGCTTCTAGGGGTTGGAGGAGGCCTCATAGGGGACCCACAGCAGTGTGGGGGCCCCAGCGCCAGTGAGGGCACAGCATTCGGGATGCACTGACCCCAGCCCAGAAAGGGGGAGTTGAGAGGCCCCAGAGGAGGGGGGCAGCATTGTTGAGAGGCCCAGAGAGGGGGCACTGAGTGAGACAGGACCGTGGAGAGCCCTAGCACCAGAGGGTGCAGATCGAAAGAGGCAGGGCCCGGAGAGGACAAGGGGGCCAGATCATAAACAAGGCCCAGATAGAACAACATCTATTTCATCTGCAAGGCTTGGGGCGTGGTACAGGGATGATTGGAGCCATGCATAGCCCATAAGGCTAGGGTGCCCAGAAACAACGGTGGTACAAACTATCCGGGAGCAGGACCTACCAGGGGTCCAGGAAGGCACGGGGTCAGAGTGTACAGCTAACCGTGACTGAGAGGGCGTCAAAGGCAGCCTCCCAAATATATATTTTGTCATCAAAGACGTGGTGGGCGAGGATCAAGGGTGCCCATTGGGCCAACCTGGCATGGTAAGGAGGCCTTGGGGAGATCAAGGCCATCCTCGAGGACCCCACCCCGTGACAGCGCATCTACACATGCACTTTAATGTGCATTAGCCTATCTTAATGTGCATTAAAGCTTCACTTAAAAAACCATGGGCATTTTTACATGTGTTCCCAATGTGGTGCCAGGCACTTCTAATTAGCAAGCTGTGCTAATTAAAAGCTCCTGCATGTCACCTGTATCAGTGGCACATCGCGTCTCCACGCTAAGAAAATGGTCGTGGTGTGCTTTGAACTAAAGCACATAGAATGTGTTTTAGTTCAAAGCACACCACCATTTTCTCAGCTCAGAGGTGCATTGTGCCACTGATACATGTGACGTGAAAGGCTGCCAGAGTGCATTGATTATATGCTCCAGCGGACTCGATTAATTGAGTCTACTCCGACACACTGGATTTCCAGTGCGTCAGAGCAGGCTCCCTGCGTGTGTGTATAAGTGCCGCATGTAATTTAGTTAATGCGCATTAAAATAAGCTAATGCGCATTAAGCGTCACTTAAAAACCATGATCTATAGTTAAGATCATGCACATTAAGCCAGGCTAATCTGCATTTTCCTAGTACCTCATAATGGAGGGCACCTATTGAGAAGCACCAAGGCTGCTCCGATGTGCTGTCAGAGCAGATTCGGTACTTGTGTATAGGTGCCCTCCATTGTGAGATACCAGGAAAATGAGCATTAGCACCCATTCGATTAATAAGAGTCTGCTGGAGCGTGGCAATTGCCGGCTCCAGCAGCCTCTTGTGTCTCATATATCAGCATCCCCGTGTGCTTAAAAATGGTGGCAGGGGTGCTTGATCTAAAGCTCATCAAAAGAGCTTTAGTTCAAGCGTCCCCAACCACCATTTTTAAGTGTGGGGATGCTGATACAGGAGACGCAGCAGTTCTTTAATTACAGCAGCTCTCAGAGCCACTCTAATTAAAGTGCTGTCCCCCTCCCCTCCACACACAGCCCTAGAGCACATGTAAAAGTGCCCAAAGGTACTAGATTTAATGCACATTAACTGAAGTGTGTTAATGCACATGTAGATGCGCCCAACGGGTCATTGCATAGAAAAGCTGGAACTCTGAAGAACGATACCAAACTCTGTAATATTTACCTATGAGGACTCCCTGAAATATCTGGGAGAGAAGGACAGAGCAACTCAGTGCTGACGTTTTTAAATTTGATTAGTGACTTTAACCCTCCCCCTTTGAGCATCCAAAATATTTTGTATTCCATATAGGGGCTCCCGGCCAAAACCTTCAATAAACTGACTTCACAAACTATTTTTGTAACCTTTCCAAGATTGCAAGAGCCAAAATCTGGAGGAAGAAGGCGGCAACACTATATTGCAGAATAAAAAGATTAATGTGCTTCCAGATGTCTCTCAATCCCTTCAGGCTCAAAAAAAGAAATTATTGCTCGTGGCAGCAGATTTCATAGCCCTTGACTTCAGAGTCACATCAGCATTATGTCCTACCTAATATCAAAAGCATTATCTATTTTATGAACATTATTATGCTAATGAAATTTTATTGGCACAGAAGGTAAATAACGATGTAAATGAGGCTGCCATGAAGGATGAGAGATCAACATTTGGAATGTCTGTTTTTAGGCTGTAGTTTATTAGCTTCTTTCATAATCTACTGTGCCAGAAACAGAGCTGGTGTGAACCCTGGCCTGAATTTAGATTTAAAATATTAAGAAAAAATTAAGATATATAGAATGTTTATTAAATTTGAAGCTCAAGATGATTTTGAGGTACTTTCTCTAAGATCTTAGCAAATAATTATGTTTTTGTTATACTAAAAATCATTAATTTAGTTTAAATTACTACTATTGAAACCTACATTAGGGAAGGGTAATTTTTTTTTTTTTTTTTTTTTTTTTTTTAAGAAGGAAGAGTTATGAAATATTGTTTCCAAGATGCATGATAAGGTCCGGTTAGCCCTGCCAACGGTGACCTCGCGTTGTCAATAATGACTCTAAGATTCCTTTCTGCCTCCGAGTACGACCCTTCAGCCAATTTGCAATCCATCTGACCACGTAGGCATCGATGCCACAGTCACCTAGTTTTTTAATGAGGATGGGGTGGTCGACAGTGTCAAAGGCCTTGCTGAAGTACAGAAAGACTACATCCACGGCAACACCTGCACCCAATGCTTTTGTGACCTGATCGTAAAAGGCAATCAGGTTGGTCTGACATGACCTGCCCCTAATGAAACCGTGCTGGTTGCCCTTAAACATCATCCCCGATGCTGGCCCATCACAGATGTGCTCCTTGATGATCTTCTCAAAGAGTTTCCCCAGGATTGAGGTAAGACTGACGGGCCTATAGTTGCCCGGGTCCTCCCTCTTCCCTTTTTTAAAGGTGGGGACCACATTGGCTATCTTCCAATCATCTGGCACCTGGCCTGAGCACCACGAGCACTCGTAAAGCTGTGCCAAGGGCCCTGCAATAACCCCTGCTAGCTCCCTCACCACCCTGGGGTGAAGAGCATCTGGACCTGTTGATTTGAACACGTCCAGCCTCTCCAGAAGCACTCTAACCTGGTCCTCCTCAACCTTAGGTCTGGAGGCGTTCCCCTCGAGTCCGTTTTGAATCACGGTGGTGGAGTCCCGGTCCCTGCACAAGAAAACGGAGGTGAAGAATTGGTTAAAGATGTCTGCCTTCTCTTCTGGCGCAACCACCAGATTGCCCAGCGTATCTTGCAGGGGTCCCACGCTTCCCAGTGCCTTTTTCATCCTCCCTATATATTTGAAAAAGGACTTTTTATTATCTTTGATCTTGGCCCTATTTATCCTAGGTTCCAAGTTTTCTAAGGCGGTAACTGTATTTCTGTTACTTTTTTGTAGTATATCTAACCTAGCTGGGCTTCAGCACTGCACATAATTAAATAGCATCCGTGAAATTGGGTAAGGTGGAGAAGACAGGCATTTTAAAGAATTATAGAACAGGTAGGGAACCGACTAATGAGGACAAAATGGGAAAGGTTATGATGAAAGGTAAAGGTTATGATGGAGGAAGGTTACTAGTGAAATTCCTCGAGGATCAGTCTTGACATCTAATTTAAATATTATTGTTAATAACTATGGCATAAAAAGTGGAAGCATCCTAATGAAATTTGCTCGTCATACAATGCTTGGAGACAACATGTATATGAAGGAGCACAAAATATCACCTAGGATGAAACGAATGACCTTGAGGACCAGCATAATAGATATGAGAGGGGAAGGTGCATGTATTGAGGGGAGATTAAAAAGATTGTCTTGTGTAGTCTCATAAAATGATGGCTGAGTGGGGATACATCTAGTATTTAGGCTAGAAACGTGAAGAAGGTTGCTAAACTTCAGATGAATGAGGTTCTGAAACATCCCCACTGCCCCTGATAGGAGGCTAACCAATTAACTCATTTTAAGATAGAGCTTGATCTATTAATGAACATTTGCCTGCAATGGCCCATTACATTTCCATGTTCGCACACTGCCCAGTACACTGTGACCCTAATCCCCAGCTGGGATTTTTAAACTATGTGGCAATAAGAATAAAAATTCACTTTTTTATGTATTCCAGGAAAGATGGGAGTGTGTTTGGGGCCTGATTTGTAAGCACGCTCTTTTGCGGTATTTTAGAGAAGATAATTGTCTTCTGGCATCTTATTCTGATACAGAATTTCAAACAAAATATCAGGTGTTCTCCAGAGCTTAACTGCTTAACGAACAACAAGGATGAGTGTCACTTAATGATCCAGTTTTGAAAATCAATACATCATGCTTCCTCTCACAATGAAAGGGTATGTCTACAGGGTACCATGCAATGCTTTGCAGAGATACTGAAGCCAGTTCTGATGAGCTACTTTGCATACCGGAGAAAATAGTCATTTTAGCATGACACTCCCCACTGGCCAATGAGTCCCACTGTGGATGCTAATGTGGTTATACTGCTTGGGTATCTGTATGGTGCAGTATTGGGCCATGCAAATGGACTTACAGATACAAAATGAAGCAATAATCACCGAGACCATGAGTCCAGCTTCCAGGAAAAATGTGTTCAATAATTGTACCTGCTGAGAAACTAATATACAAGTCTACCCCCTCTATTCCTCTTTCCATATAAATTCTACTGGCACTTTGTGTTGCCTTACGTTCAGTATATTTACATCTTAACCACTTCAACCCCCACTCCCAAGTTTCAAAATATGTGCAATGAGCCAATTGGCAAAATATCCCAGCCATATCCTGGCAGATTCTGAAATATTCCTGCTTTAATCCCACCTCCTGCACCCCCAGGCTGCCCACCAGTGCTAGAAATCATCTACTCGTCCAGTTCTGCTCCTAACAATGCGCTCTCAGAAGGGCTGGCATGACAGCAGGGCTGCACGTGACTGGTGACATTTGTCAAATCATATGGCATTTCACACTGTGCACAGATCCTCCTGAACACAACAGCAAGACTCTCTTGACTTCAGTGGGTGCGGGATTAGGCCCACCGTGACATTTTCCTTCCACCCCCAAGCCTCGTTGCTGACTGAAACTTTTGTGACACAACATAGGCCAGAATGCCCACGGTTTTACGAGGTCATTACAAGAGGGCTCATTTTCAAGGTCCTTGTCACACATTTTACTGGAGAAGTGACTAGCTGACATTTACAGAAAGGCCATGACCTGATTAAAGAGTTTTGGTAGCATTACGTTACCCAGGGCACCAGGCTATCGGGACAATTTACATTTTAAGATAGACCCCATGACAGAGACTGGGTGTCTGTCTCACTCTCTGGAGGGCATCCTTCACCTCCAGTGACTATTTTAAACACAGCTCAGGTCAGTAATCAAATTAAGTAGCCCATCTCCTACCTCTTCAGCACCTTGTTTGAAATAAGGCTGGGACCCTTTGTCCCAGTCCCAGCGTTCTCATGGAGATCCTTGGCCAAGGGTCTTGGAGCTGAACAGCCATTACAATTGAATTATTCAAACGCTGCAACTTCAGAGCTTCGAGCTTGGAGCTAAGAGCCCTTGGCATCACTGAGAAAACAGAGCACAACTGTGCACTGCTGTATACAGACAGGTCAAAAACCAGGTCAAAGCACAACCTTGGGGTTCGTTAAAAAGCTCTCTGCAAGTTTAATTAGCCGTTGGCCAACTTAAAAAAAACCCCAAAAGACTAGCCAATGGTTTGATAGAATTTCATCAGAAAGGTTTCTGAGACCCAGGCTGGAATTTCAGAGTGCCACGCACCATCCCACGCTAGCCAAGTGCCAGGTTTAGGGCACTCACTAGATTTGGAATGAGTCCTTGAAGCTGGTTCTCTCACATCTCAGCAGAAATCACTGGGCTGGAGAGGATTCCAGTGTGTGTGTGATATACACCACTCTCTCTCTATATATAATCTCATTCATTTACATGACTCTTCAGCCCTGATCATTTATTAGCTACAGAAAAATCTTCTCTCCCAAGCTGAGTGATCAGTGATTTCTGAAATCTGTTAGTGAATGCATCTTATTAATACATTTCTGATTACTTCACTATGCTGGGTTATCCAAAATGACTGTTTTGTAGCATATGATCCTTTGTTTGATGGAGTGATAGAAGTGTCCATAATTTGTTGTAATTATAATTTGCTCTATGTTCATATTTTTAGTTAGATTTTAACAAAAATAGATGTTGTTCAATAAACTTAATGCCTAAGAATATTAGGGAGTTTTACCCTCAAATCGTGTATCACTTGGCTGCTGGAACAATTTGAGTTCCTCAAACAACAAGCACTTTGGGGCCGATTCATAGCCTGTCTGAAGCAACAAGCTTCAATTGGGCTTAGAATTGGGACTTGCAGTAAATGCTGTTAATATTCAGCTAACGCTGGTGAGAACATGTACTGTTAAAGGTAACAAGAACTAAGCTGCTAAGTATCCTTGCTATTTGCTTTTGGTTTTTTGCATTTTCCTCTTCTTGTACTTGCAAATCCTCATCCGAGTGCACAATTAAGAATCCATCTAGCATCTATCGTGCAGACATGGAATGAGATAATCAGCTTGTTAAAGAACACAATTGGGATCGAGATCTGCCTCTGCCCAACACCTCCTGAGCAAACACAGACGATTCATGCTGGCAGAAATTTCAAACCCGGATTGCTTGCAGTGGATGCCAAACTCTGTTTAAGCACCTAAATGGAAGCTCAGACTTCCATAAATCCATTCACTCATTTATAAAGGGGCTCTTAGCTTTAGGTATCTGTGTTTGAAAACTGTGACTTATGCTGTGCCTCAGTTTCCTTGTCTATAAAAACTGAGATGTTTCTGCCCAGCTACCACAGAGGGACATCGTAAGAAATGTAGTTTATTTCTAACTTGCTTTTAGATTTTCTGATGGAAGATACTATAGAAATACCAAATTTTGTTAATAAAAATTGACCAATACACCACTTGAAATGCTGCCCCTTCTCTATGCTGTGCCGCTGCTCCATTTCATTCACTTCTACTTTTTATTTCAAGGAAGCAGGTATGTTCCTACCCTCCCATCATGCTCTGGTCATTCTTTCAAAGCTTCTCTTCAAAAAGACTGCACGTATTGAGTTGGATTTCTACAAGGAAGGGTTAACAAATGGCAGATTAAGTGACAACACAGAAAAGAATTTCAAGCATGTGTAATACTTGCTCAAGAGTTCAGCGTGGAGCCTTGGGATCATAGTGGAAAGGAATCAGGACTCGTGGTAGACGTGATATCTGTTATTAGACCAACTAGATTTTTGCAAAAAAAAAATTTTAATTGCAAGCTTTCGAGCAACCTGGATACTTGGGGTCATAGCAGCACTCTAAGCAGGAAAGTCCAGGAATTCAGCGGCAAAACAGACACCAATTCAAGGTGAATACCTGGGCCCTGACAATGGAGCACATTGACATTATGTAGCTCTGTAAAACAAGCTCAGGCACAGCCTTGTGAAAGAGTGCAGGATGTTGTGTGTTCTTACTTCTTGGGTTTCCATTTCCACCCTCTCCCATAGCATGGAGGGAGAGGTTATTTCAGATTAACCAGGATTTATCCCACGCCAGCTTTGTAAGCATGTTGTAACAGAAGATCACCTGAACCAATATAATCCTCTCCATTTACAAACAAAACAAGACATCCACATTCATCCTCTTCGCTATATTAAGCTACAAGAGGGAGAAAGCATTTTATCCATCTAATTCTGTAGATTATTTAAGATTTGCAATCAACTGGCTGAAATTCAGTTTTTTAGAGGCAGAGTCTTGTAAATCTGTTATTTCTGTCCTTCTGATCAGCTATATATTTTTAGTATGCCCCAGTTATAACATGAGAACAACACCCAGTGCCTTGTGAATGGGAGTACTTTATCCAATGTTGACCACTTGTGAAAATCCCACCCAAGGCATCTAAGAGTTTTCTATTTTTCATTAACAATCTTTTTATGTGGTTGCAATAAAAGAGAAATAGATCCCCCTCCGCTTCTCCAAGGGTGCTGCATAAGTAAGTCTGTAATTTGGCCAATACAAAAATTATACCAGTTCGCTTCTCTCCTGTACAACTTTCCTCACCCAGCCTTAACAGTACCTCAACTGCAGAGCTTTCAAACATCTCCGATGAAAGGTCAATAAAGTTCAATAAAGAACATAAGAACATGCTGCAACGCTTAGGTGCCTTGATACACAAAGTATCATAAACATCTAGAAACTAGGAAAGAAAATGCCCTTGACATCTTAGATTCACTGAATGTGACATATTCGCACGTCAAGGCTCCTAGTCTCCTCTGACTTCTATCGGTCTAATCACTGACTTTAAAGCAGTTATTTACCCATTTAAGAGGAAAATAAGGATCGTTAACTCTTCTGTTATAAAATTATCTTCTGTGCTTTGAACTCATTGAGCCAAATTCTTCCTATTATTTCAGGAGAGTTACCGTACGGAAAAGCGTGTCTCTCTACTGTATTAAGATCATATTAGTTAAAGATGAAATGTGACCTGTGACTCTTACTTTAAAAACACAATCATCCCACGAAGGCTATAATTATGGGTGCTCTTTGTGCAACCAACTCTGCAGGGAAAAATAACCTATTTTACTTTATGCAGTGCGTATTCAGGAAAGCAGGCTGAAAGGAAATAAATGAAGAATAAGCATCAAGGTGGTTGATACATCTGTGCTGTATTTGAATGTCCTTAAAAACAAGTAAAAGTAAAATGGGACTGTAGTTACAACCCCAGGTATGGTACAAGTACAAGCATGTCTGCATTGAAATTACTTTTCTTTATTCACTGTGATACATTCAAACAGAAGTGCTCCTGATAACAGCTATAAAGTAACCTAAAATAAAAAAGGCAGAAGTCTGTCAAATACATACAGTAATTATTCATATTTTAAAGCATTAGTAACTGCTTGTATCCAAGTGCACCAAAAACCCACCTATGGGTCCCACGGTTTTGAACACTGCACTTAACAGAAACCTGCTCTAGCAAAACTGGTGTTCAGGACTAGAGTTAAGGCCTTCCAAAGAATAAAGCACCATCAGCCATGTGTTTGCTGACACCATAATAATTACTAACTTGAAAAAGATACGGTTTAACTGAAATAACATTTTCCTATAAAGCACAGGAGAAACCTACCTAGACTCATTCTTGCTCAACTCAGGCACTTCACACTAGAGGGCTGCTCTTTGCGCATGTAACATCTGTGCAATGCATAACTTGGGGAGCTACAGAGGTTGGCAGGAGATGGGTGTAATGGAATCTAGACTACGAGACAGCGTCTACCTTCCTGTTAAAAAAAGTAGCTACGTGCCTAGTTAAAAAGTAGCTATAAGCAGCTTTGTGCCTAGTTAAAAAGTAGCTATAATACCTGCCTAGTAACGTGACTGAGATGCAGTGGCACAATCAACCTGAGAAACACTGTGTCCAAAGTTTTTTGATTTATCCACATTTTTGGCTGGATTTTCCCAATTTCTAAAAATGTAGCTTTTGTTTTAATTATGACCTTGTTCTTGTAAAAGTCACTAATGTCTGTAAGAAACACCAGCCATCATTTCGCTCCAGTATAGCTGCTGACCTACTGAATTTCATGTGTCAAGAACTAATTGTAATGTGCAGTTTTCAAAGGAAACTGCCCCAAATAGTGCAAGAAATCAAAGGTTTAGATGCTATATAAGTTACACTACTAAATTGAGATGGCAGATATACATACCAACCTCAGTAACAATACCTTTACCCATATAGCTATGGAAACAGATGTAAGGACACAGATCAAGGGATGGAATGATATAACATCCTCATCCTCTCTCCTTTTCCCAACCTTACAACTAATAATTTAAGTAGCCAGCAAGACAAAAGATGTTTCTCCTTCCCTCCCAAAGAGCTTGCATTGCTGGAGGGGACACTAATGTGAGAAACCTTCCATAATTAAAGATCTAGATAAGTTACAATAGGAAATAAAACTTTACCCCAAGACCGTCTACACTGGGTATTTCTAAGGTCCCTGGTGGATTGAAAACTGGGGCCCAGATGTTGTAAAGATTTAATCACATTCATAACCGCTTATACAAAGAGAAATCAATGGGGCTGCTCACATGACTACATGGTATGTGCATCCTTATTAAATCTTTGTAGGACTGTGCTCTATGTTTTTAATGTTGCTAATAAAGCCTCAAATCACTCAAGCAGAAATGTAAAACTTCACTGATTGATTTACCCTTTATGCTCTTTGCAAGGTGCTCAACTTCCACTGTACAAGAACTGCCCTTCCCACAAAATAATAAAACACTGCAATGTTTGAGTTGCAAGCACCAGAGGAAGGGGTAGACCCTGAACACTCCCTTTCCAGCCCCAAAATCATATTTTCGTTTAAAATTTCAGATCAAAGCATTTCTGCTAACCTTGGGATTCATTACAGCAAACGTATGCATGAGATAGTCAACAGCATCCCTTTTGTCTAACTTTTTGGACACAGGTTAGATTTTGTATTACCACTTCCCAAATTAAGCAAATTGCTGGAACTACAAAGTAAGCAGCTTCACCTCCCCCTTCCCTCCCCCCACGGTTTTTTTCCCCTTCCACATTTTCTAACCACAATTCTTGTCACGCAATCGCCTTCCAAAGTGGTTTGACTGTAATGTTATCAAACACATCCTGGTGTTTCAGAACAGACTCGCGCACATTTGCAACAGACAAATTGGTAGCTTTTCCTCAGAAAGGTAATTAAGACCTGTAAGTGCTGTGCTTTCTGGGAGGTTTATGGTCTCTATCCCTCCCTACAGTCAAGGTAGTTGCCTTTGATCCAGTAACAGATCTGTGCATATTTGAGGGGCGTGATGCGAACCGCCACATTGAAATCCTGTGGGGTGCCGTTCATGTCCACCCACTGATGGCCTGAAAATATCCCAATAATTTTACGCTCCCATTTATGATGTTGTCTCTTCCACATCCTCACATATACCCCAGACCCACTCGCACCTGGCTGGGCATCGCACTGCTGATACAAGAGGTCGTATGTTTCATCTTTGACGTCACAGAATCGGTAAACCAGATTTCCTGGCCGATCGTTGTCATAACCAGAGAAATGAATCCTCCCTCCAGGCAGGTGTCTAGCTGGTGGGCTCACACCTATCTTCATAAATTTTCTTTTGTGAGGCTTCTTGAGCTCCAGCAGGGCATAATCATAATCCATGCCAATATCATTGGCATTTCCTTTGATCCATCCTTTGGGGACATGTGTCCGTTTCACACGGATCCACTGGAATTTCATTTTCTCAGGCATTTTGGACCTGGTGATATTAGCACCTCTGCTGCCATCTTTTAGTTTGGGTTTCAGGAAGCCCACCCTCAGTTTTTGGGCTCCTTTGACGTAACTTTTGCCATCGTGGATGCAGTGAGCTGCAGTAAGGACGTGCTTTTCTGCCACCAAAGTTCCTGTGCAACCTGTGGACAGCTTCACCGATGTGGAGAATGGGTAATTTAACAAGAAGTCCTTCCCAAAAATGCTGAACCTACTGTCGTAGCCATAGATCTGCCTCTTTGTTCGAGATCTACTTTGCGACCCATCACTACTGCTGCTGAGAATGTAAATGCCTACTTCGGTTTCAGTAAGACTACCGTTGGAAAACAAGGTCTCATAGGACAGGTAATCCTTCACTTCTTCGTAAGTTGGCAGCCGGGAACGCTTGTGGCACTCGGGCCCACAAGGTGATACTACTTCCAGTTTGGGTTCTGCATCAAACCGGGGTTTGTCCAGATTAAGAGTTGACTGAGGCAGGACGACTGGCACTTTGTAGGCTGGCCAGGTAGGCTTCCAGTGAGAACTGGAGGACATGACGTCCTTAACAGTGCAGAGAAGGAAGATTATAGTTGGCACTTGTGCCATGATGAATATGAATCTGGAAAAAGGAAAAAATATATATATATGTAAAACTCCAGTTACTATGAAAAACAGGTAAGATTCATTCACCACTGCAAAACAAGAGTTTGCTCACCAAACAAATACATTAGCATTGCTCTGAAAAGTTTATCCCTATTTAGGGTCAAGGTCCTGGCCCCACTGAAGTCAGAGGAAAAATTCCTGAGTGAGCTGTCGGAGAAAGTAAAAGTCCCATAGAGTGCATCACAACTCAGCAAAAGCATGAACTTGACCTTGGGGATACTTATGTGATTGCCCTGAATGTCAAGTAATTCAATTAAAAATAAAAAGGTGATGTGTATAGAAAACAGTTTCACATCAGACATCCAAGATCACACAGATGCGTTACAAAAATAGTGCCTGCCCAAAAGCCGCTTAAGGCAGCTCTGCAGAAAAGGACTTGGGGGTTACAATGGACAATTGGCTGAATGTGAGCCAACAGCATGCCTTTTTTTGCAAAGAAGGCTCAATGCATACTGGGCTGCATTGGTAAGTGTGCTGCCAGCAGATCGAGGAAAGTGATTCTTCCCCTCTATTCAGCACCAGCGAGGCCACATCTGGAGTGCTGTGTCCAGTTTTGGGCCCCTCACTACAGAAAGGATGTGGACAAATTGGATGTGCAACAAAAATGGTGAGGGGCTGGGGCACAAGACTTACTGAGGGAACTGGTCTTATTTAGTCTAGACAAGGGGAGACTGAGAGGGGACTTAATAGCAGGGCTGTGCAAGGCTTCGGACAGAGCTTCGGATCCGGAGAAGCTCTGGATGCTTTGGGGTCCGAAGCAGCGCATCCAGGTTGAAGCGCTGCCTCATTCGGCTTCCCGGGGCGGTTCGTAGCCGCCTCGGAGATCCGACCATAGGGTATAATGGGGAAACAATAAAATATCTATAACTTTGTTATTTTATGTTCGATTTGGATGAAAGTTTCAGAGATGGTAGACTCTCCAGAGGGGATG
This sequence comes from Alligator sinensis, assembly GCF_000455745.1. NCBI lineage: Eukaryota > Metazoa > Chordata > Crocodylia > Alligatoridae > Alligator > Alligator sinensis. The sequence goes on along the minus strand of NW_005842658.1, from coordinate 330,768 downwards.
AAGCCTGCCAAGTGTCAAGAAGATTGGCACAGGGGTTTGGGAGGAACGGCACCCCAAATTCCTGAAAGCAAAACTCCTGTCATGTCTATGTGTTACAACACAGCGGGGTCAAAACTGCTGGGCTGGTAGCTCTTACTGAGACCACAAAGCCTGCCAAGTTTCAAGAAGATCGGTGCAGGGGTTTGGGGGGAACTGCCCCTCAAGCTGCGGACAAGCAAAGCTGGTGCCATGGGTGCAGTGGGACTGACTGTCCCTGTCCTGGGGCAGGGAGGGAGACACTGCTGCAGGCCTGGCTGCTAAGCTGCTGTGTTCCCAGTTACCAATCAATCAATCATGATTCACTCAGGGACCAGCTCAGTACACAGGACCTGGCTACTACATAACCACTTAATGAGCAGCAATTAGCACCTGCAAAACCAAGCTGAGAGGAAAGACTCAATCCAGACAATCAACTGCCCCAAGACGGACACAGTCTTGGCATGAGTTTTGCCTGTCAGCAGCTAGGGGTGCAGGGCCCCAAGACCCCCCTGCACCGATCTCCTCCACAGCTGGCAGGCATCGCAGCAGGGGCCACCATCCCTGCAGCTGTCACCCCGCTGAGCCTTAGCACACGCAGGGTCACCCATGGCACCAGCTTTGCTTGTCTGCAGCTTGAGAGGCACTTCCCACCCACCGATCTCCTTGAAACTTGGCAGGCTTTGCGGCCTCAGTAAGAGCTACCAGCCCTGCAGTTTTCACTCCTTGTGTTGTAACACACAGCCGTGGCATGAGTTTGGCTTTCAAGAATTTGGAGTACAGTTCCCTCCGAACCCCTGCACCACACTTCTTGAAACTTGGCAGGTTCCATGCTCTCAGCAGAGGCTACAATCCCTGAAAAATTCATCCAAATTGAACAAAAAACAACAACGTTATAGATATTTTATTGATTCCCCATTATACCCTATGGCCGGATCTCCAAGGCGGCTCTGAAGCTTTGGCCGGATCGAGATGGAAACCCGGTGCGGAGCTCCGGATCGGATCGCGGCCATCCGAAGCGGCCAGATCCAAAGCCAGATCGGATCGCTGCCAACTCATACAGGCCTACTTAATAGCAGCCTTCAACTACCTGATGGGGGTTCAAAAGAGGATGGAGCTGGACTGTTCTCGGTGGTGGCAGATGACAGAACAAGGAGCAATGGTCTCAAGTTGCAGGAAGGGAAGTTCAGGTTAGATATTAATAAAACCTTTCTTACTAGGAGGGTAGTAAAGCACTGGAACAGGTTACCCAGAGAGGTGGTGGAAGCTCCATCCTTGGAGGTTGTTATGACCCAGCGAGACAAAGTCTTGGCTGGGATGATCTAGTTCAGGAAGGTCCTGCTTTGAACAAGGGGTTGGGGAAGGGACCTCCTGAGGTCCTTCCCAACCCTAATTTTCTGAGATTCTATGAAGAGTCACGTTGCTGGCAACTGGGATTTTCATAGTCCCAAATATCCTTGGGTTACAGGATATTAGCTGTACATTGTAATAGCTACTGTAGGATGACATTTTCAAACTCAGATGCCTAAGGTTGGAAACTTAAAGCCCAATCTGGCCATGCACCTGCAAAATCAATGGCCTCTCTTTCAGAGGTCCTGAGTATCAGCAGCTTCCCACTGATGTCGATAGAAACTGCAAGCATTAAGCATCTTTGCAAATATAAATAGGCTATTAGCACAGAAATGTATTCAGAAGCTTCAAGTCTTGCTAAATAGTTATTTCTTTACTCTAGAAACCTCTTGCTCTGCTGCTAGAGTCTCTCCACTTCCTTATGACCTGGGTTAAAGATACATCAAACTGAGGAATGGACAAACGCCAGGAAAATGATGTGACCTTAACAGGAGCATGAATTTACAGCACTATAATTCTGGAGGTTTATTCCCCCTGTAGCATAAGGTAGAGGAAGGCTTTGCTCTGCCCCATAAGCTTGCACAATGCAGGTGAGAACTGCACGTGAGGGAGGGCAGTGGAGAGAGTTTATAGGCAAGATTCGGAGTTAACACACTGCCTCCTTCCACAGCCAATTAAAGTCATTAAACACGAACTAACCTCCTCCCAGCACAGACGGAAAAATGATACTGTGACTATGTTGACAAACCGCAGGCAGAGGGCTTCGAGCAGCACAGAACAGCGTGCGCTAGGATGAAGTCAGGGAAGTGCGTAACTTTAGTTTATTTGAAAATTAGCCATACAGCTAAATCGCTGTGGGAGATGGTGTTCTCTATGCAAGGAGACGGGCAGGCAGGTTCGCCTGCATACAAGGATTATTCAAACAAAACTTCACAATTATGTTGAGCTGACACATAGTTAAGCCCTGCTGAGGTTATACTGATAACGCTACATGATCATTCCTGAAATACCTCAAGCAAACAAACGACAAGAGACCATGCAGAAGGTGATCACAGCTAGCTAAAAACAAGAGAGCAAATTATTCTTCTTAACTCCTTCCAACGCAATTCTCTGTTTCTAAGCTGTGCTGGGGAATAGCTCATGAACTATGGATGAAGGTACATACGTGAACAGTATGGTGTCTGATTCTAGTATTATGACTGGGTACTTGTATGATCATTTACCTATGGTTGGGCATTTTATTTATCCTAAGGGAGGCTAAGACAAAGTTGGCAGAGTTCACCCCTGAGTGATGTAAACCGGCACAGAAATCTTCCGGTTTCCTACCATTCCCCCCACAAAATAGTGCATTATACCTGTAGATCTTAGAAGTGGTGGTCAAGGATGGAGCATAAGTGACACTACACACAGCTACAGAGAGGTGCTCAGGTTGCCAGAAGGGACAGGTGAGTGTGTGTGGCGATATTTCTCGGTGTCAAACATGATTCGCATCAAAAGGTGTCAGTGCTGAGCTCCTGCCCTTTGAAACATTATGATGACAAAGAGGACACAATTTATGATGAAGAGGACTCTATATGGAAATGCTTAGTGGCTTCCCCGGTGGGAACAGAAAACAGGTGTCATCATGATCAGATAATGCTTAATGCAGTGGTTCTCGAACTTTTTATACGCAAGACACTCCTTAGGCCTGACCCACCCTTCAGAAAATGCCAACTCGTCCCTTTCACTCATTTTTCGACCATGGAAAAATAATACAGCAGTTGTTCTGTTGCAAAGAACTAAGAAAGACCACAACAGTTCATAACGTTTCTAATACTATGGATTCCTATTTGAAATCCCCCATGTTTCAGGGATGGATTTGGTAGCCGTGTTGGTCTGAGACAAAAAAGAAATGCAAAACTTTGTGCAAAATGAAGTTTACCTGGGGGAACTTTTTACCACCTTTCATTTTCCCTGAGCCCGTGGTGCATGTGCCTGAAAGACTGCAGAAAAAGATGGTTATTTTTGTGTGATTTCTAAGTTGGTTTAATAAAAGGTATCATCTCTGAACCAAGAGTTCTTGAGTTTTGCATTTCTATTTGAAATCCCTGCGTTCATCTTGTGAATCATGTTTGTACACCTAACAGCGCTAACATTGTATAGCGCCCTCAAGGGACCCCAGGGTGCCATAGGACCCCAGTTGAGAATCACCAACTTAATGACACGTATCCCATTACTGAAATGGTGCACTGCTGTGCTTCTTTTCTTTCTCACACAGACCCTTGCATCAACGGGACAGTTCCTCCTATAAACCATTACTTGCACAAAGCTGTTTCCCTTCTGCCTGTAAATACAGTTTCAGGCAGTAGAGGGCAGCCCCCCAGCGAGGAGAACTCCATGCCTGTTGGAACTCGTCCCCTAGAAAACTTTGCAAAAGTATGGATCGCATCTGTGTGGCTCCCAGCTCTTTGAAACTGGGCTTTACTCCAATGCACACCTTTGGATAAAGCTATCTATAACCTTTCCCTGACATTTTAAGGCCTTAACGCTGTCCAGTCACTGTGTAAATACACTGGATGTAAAGGTCATTTCATCAGCTACTACTTTTTTATTATCTCAGCTCTTATGAAAAAAACATTAATAATGAAACAGGGGGAAAAAAAAAGAAAGAAGTTTCTGTCTTGGGTTAGAAGCGAAGCACCAATTACCGGTATCAGAGCATCAACATGAATCCATGCAATTAATTATGTTTCCACATAACGTATTATTGTTTCCTTTTTAAATAAGCTTACTTTGGCATAAAAGTACAAGTTCTGTATCATATCATTTCTGTATCATATCATATTCTGGAATATTTTTTTTAAATTCTCTGAGGGGAAAAATGAGGTTATTTTTAAATTTTCCAGATGTTCCCAAATTCTGTGGCCCACGGCATAATGCCACGTATATTTTAAGAGAGCCTATTATTTCATTTCTAGTTATGAAGTAGACTAGTAGGTGAAATGTTCTGTACTACACTGGGTAGTAATTATGTTTCACTAATTATTTCATGAGCGACCCTGAAAGACATCTGAAGGTCAGAAGAAAGGGGGGGAAGGGGAAAACTTTTTTTTGAACAGTTTGTGTGAAATGACAGCAGATATATTATGATACGATTAGACTGCCTTGCAATACAGAGGGGTTATACTGTGGTACCTATTGTTTCATTTTAATTTATATCATGTCGTAAACATAACATACCTTGGACTTAATACAAAGCACTGCTTTGATGGGCAAGATAAAAAGTGGGCTGTACATTATTGTACTTGATAATGGAATTAAAATTGGTCTGGGAATGGAAACACTGACAGCTACCCTGGGGGTCAGCACACTGCTACAACGCTGCAGGCATACTTTCCTGCTGCAAAAGGCATTCATGCCTTGAAAAAATGTTGGTGGAAGAGAACTGCCTTGTTCAGAATGTGCATGAATCATATTCTGAAAAGCAAGTCATTTTTTGGAAGCCTGCAGTGTTTAGAGGGTGGTTCTTGCAATAGGCTATTAAATGAAAATAAATCCTGGAACCTACAGTGTGAAATCCTGTGCACAGAATAGTCTCCATTACATTTTGAAATGAAGGAAGTTTTTCCATAGTGCTGGAGGCCGGAATGATTAATGTGGCCAAAAAAAGGGCCCTACCTCAAACCAAATTACAGAGGTGCACCAAATTACTGCTACCGCTGTGCCAAAATACCTAAGCTGCTTTTCTTAGTCGCAGAACTTGTTAAAACACAGCCAAACTAACTGAGCCGTGCTTTAAGAAACGAGAGGCTCCAACTGCAATTAAATTCCAGCGTGTGCATGCTCCATCAGTGACACTGAACACGCTCGAGTGGCCAAATAAAGTTTCGCTCACTCTATCCTTTCCCCACTACTCGGAGGGTTGTAGGAAGAGATGTGATGGAAAACCTGAAACACATTTTGATCCTTTCAGGCCAGGGGTATCTGCCAACACATACAGAAGCACAGTGGGTATTCTGGCACGTGCTAGAATGACAGATGCACACAAAAAGACATAGATCACACTTATATTTTTACTAGCTGGTCTGATTTCTTTCTCCGTCTATTGCTATTCAATAGTTTTCCTTTTCTTCATCGGGTTTGTCATTGCATCCCGTGCAGTTATGTGATTCTTGTCTAAACAGGTAAATTGCAAAGGGAGGATACAGTGATAACTGATAAGCAACAACCATCAAGTCGTGTGCCAGCAGTTACTCCAGACCAGCGGTTCTCAAACTCTTTTTTTCTTCGCGGACCGCTGCAAAACTGCTGAGGGTCTTGGCGGACCGCTGAATAAACTTTTCTTTTTCTGTTCTACAAATCAAAGCACACGACTCTTATTTTAATATCAGCAGTCTTACCTTCCTAACGCGACGGGCGTGCCTGGTTTTTGGGGCTAAACTCTGGGAAGTCGGGCGCAACGTTCGGCAGCTTTAGCCTCAGGTCGCCTTTCTGCGGACCACCCGAACGAGCGGCGCTCGCGGACCCCAGGTTAAGACCCTCTGCTCTAGGCAGGATCCCAGGGGATGCTACCGAGGCTGCCCATCTGCCTCTTCCTCAGCCCCCGGCTCCAGCAACTGCCTGGAGCCTCAGCAGCCCCTTCACATACAGGGAACCTGATGTCTCACTTCTTTTTTTTTAAATAAAACTTATCTGCACTGGAGGGCTGATGTCTCGGGGACCTCTGGCTACCTCCAGCGCCTCGGGGGTGTCAGCTTGACGCCGCTCTTCTCCGGAGATGCTCTGCCAGCCCGGGGGTCTTTCCAAATGCCCCAGGCTGGGCAGTCCTTGCAGGCCTGTTTTGTCTAACCAAGCGATGCTGCTGGCACTACCCGCATTTAGGCAGTTCATAATCAGCAG
>NW_005842658.1:323664-324365 GCF_000455745.1 Alligator sinensis | reverse complement strand
CCCCAGCTCCGCGCAGCCCTGCCCTGCCCTGCCCTGCCCCGCTCTGCCGAGCACCCGCTCGGGGCCAACTCAGCCCCCACTCCCCTCGCACGGGGTCAAGCTCCTTCGGCCCCACTGCAGGGCCGTGCCAAGCCCCCGCTTCCCCTGGGCTTGTTAACGCGGGTTGAGTCAGTTCGGGGAGGTTTCATCACACGATGCAATGCCATGAAGGCATACCTGCACTCATGCCATTGCATCGTGTGATGATTAAAAGACGTACAAAAAACTAGAACTCTTGGTTTCAAAATGATACCTGTTATTAGGCCAGCTGGAAGATGGCAAGAAAATTGTTCTTTTCTGCAAGCTTTCGGGATCAAAGTCCCTTCGTCAGACTCTGGGAAAAGTGTAGATGGCACAAGATGTGTTGATTAATGCATTCGTGCATTACTGCGCTCATGTCATTGCATCCTGTGATGTATTCATGCATTACTGCATTCATGCCATTGCATCGTATGGTGTTGATTAATGCATTCGTGTCATTGCATTGTGTCATGTATTAATGCATTCATGCATTACCGCATTCATGCCATTGCATCCTGTGGTTTATTGATTAATGCATTCATGTCATTGCATCGTGTGATGTGTCCATGCATTACTGCATTCATGTAGTTGCATCGCAGGATGCATTGATTAATGCATTACTGCAGTCATGTCATTGCATC
>NW_005842658.1:278999-323633 GCF_000455745.1 Alligator sinensis | reverse complement strand
TGCATTCATGTCACTGCATTGTGTGGTGTATTGATGTATCCGTGCATTACTGCATTCATGCCATTGCATCCTGTGATGTGTTGATTAATGCATTCATGTCATTGCATCATGTGATACATCCGTGCATTCGTGTGATTGCATTGTGTGATGCATTGATTAACGCATTCATGCATTGCTGTATTCATGTCATTGCATCGTGTGATGCATTTCTGCATTTGTGGCGTTGCATCATGTGATGCATTGATTAATGCGTTTCTGCATTCATGTCTTTGCATCATGTGATGTATAAAGACATACAAAAAACTAGAACTCTTGGTTTCAAAATGATACCTTTTATTAGACCAACTGGTATCATTTTGGAACCAAGAGTTCTAGTTTTTTGTTTGTCTTCTTGCCTCAGACCAACATGGCTTCCAAGTACACCCCTGAAGTGATTGTCATTGCATCATGTGATATATTGATTAATGCATTCATGCAATACCACATTCATGTTATTGCATCATGTGATGTATTAATGCATTCATGCATTACTGCATTGTCATTGCATTGTCTGACGTATTCATGCATTTCTGCATTCACGCCATTGTATCGTGATGTATTGATTAATTCATTCATGCATTACCACATTAATGTCATTGCATCATATGATGTATTAATGAATTCATGCATTACAGTATTAATGTCATTACATCATATGATGTGTTGATTAATACATTCATGCATTACCACATTAATGTCATTGCATCCTGTGATGTATTAATGCATTCATGCATTAATACATTAATGTAGTACTGTACTCAGGAAGGCAAATGTACATGACTTACATCTTAAAAACCCACTGTATACATTGGATTCAATATTTCATATTTATTTTAATGAATGTCCTATCGTTTATCTCTTGGGTGACTCTCTGCAGGCTCCCAGAGATTGTATCTAATTCCTGGAGACTCCAGGGCAATCCTGGAGGGTTGGTAACCCTGCTTTCCCTTCAGGGCTGGGCTGATTCTGGGCCCCTCTATATGGCTGGATGGGGCTTTCTGCAGGACACTGGATGTGGGCCACCAGCTGGATCTGGCCCGTGGATGGGCTGAGCCCTGCCCATCCAGCGTACGGGACAAAAAGATTGAGCACCACAGGTCTAAAGCCCTGGGACTGGCTCGCTACAGAGGCTTTGGAATCTCCCTGGAGGGAGGTTTTTAATAACAGGTTAGGCAAGCATCTGTCAGGAAAGGTTTATGTCTAAGTGACCCTGGCTTCAGGCAGGGGGTTGGACTGGATGACCTCTCCGGGTCCCTGGCACTCTCTTTACCTATGATACTTTATCTTATTCCAGTCGTGCTGCCTTGTGTAGGGCAATTATGGAAGAATGTTATATCTTGCTTCCTAAGGGATCTCACAGTAGTGGACAAATTGTTTTGAAGTCAGCTGGATGCCTGAGAGTAAAGACAAGTACCCTTAGGTTTGAGATGGGGTCCTGAAAGTAGGTACAAAGTAGGTATACTATAAATCAGAGGTTGGCAACCCCCGGCACACGTGCCGAGCATGGCATGTGAGGCCATTTTCCTTGGCACACATTGGGACTGGGGAGGCAGCAGCTGTTTGCAGCCTCCTGGCTGCAGCCGGCCCCAGCTCTGGGTAACTGATGCCAGCTGGGAGCCCGGGCTGCATCCAGCAGGCAGCTGGGATGCTGCAAGCCCTGCTGGTAGCAGCCTGGGCTCTGTGGCTATCAGCAGCTACCCAGACCCTGGGCCAGCTGCAGCCGGGAGGCTGCAAACAGCTGCTGCCTCCCCAGCCCCGGCCCCAATGAGCGCAGTGCTGGCACCTGCTGCCTTCCCGCAGCCCAGGGCTGGGGCCATGACCGGGTGCGGGAGGGCAGCAGCTGTTTGTAGCCTCCCGGCTGCAACCGGCCCTGTCCGGGTAGCTGCTAATAGCCATGGAGCCCGGGCTGCTCCTATGGAAGCCCTGCTGCAAGCAGCCCGTACTCCAGGGAGGCAACACATACCGGCGATGCTCCCTGCTGTGCTGCCCTCACTGCTTCTGCAAAGCAGCGTTGGAACCCAGCACAGGAGCAGCGTTGGCAGCAGTGCAGGGTTGTGCTCCTCGCTGCTGCCCCCGTCTGCGGGGGAAGTGTGGCCAGGGCAGCAGGGAGCTGGGAGCAGGCAGCTTTCTACGCCCCCCACTGTGCCATGCCGGGCCGGGTTCCAACACTGCTTTGCAGAAGTGGCAAAGGCAGGACAGTGGGGAGCATCACCAGTATGTGCTGCCTCCCTGGAGCCCGGGGCTGGGGCTGGGAGGCATCTGGGGCCAAGGCCAGGGCGGAGAGGCAGCAGATGTTTGCAGCCCAGGTTCTGGGTAGCTGCTGATAGCCATGGAGCCCAGGCTGGGGGACAGGGGCTTTGGTGGGGGGCAACGGGCAGCAGGGCTCTGGGGCAGGGGCTTTGGGTGGGGGGCAAGGGGCACAAGCAGGGCATCCTGCCATGTACCCCCTGCCCTCATTTTGTTTTTCTGGCATGGTGGCACTCTGGCACCTTCCAAGGTAGGCATTATGGTGTTTTTTGGCACTCCGGTCAAAAAACATTGCCTATCCCTGCTATAAATTAATCCTGTCTCTGTTGAAGTCAATGGGAGTTTCTCCACTGACTTCAGCTCGCTGAGGATTTCCCTCTGTGGGTGTATCTACACATGCAATTAGCACATAGCAGTAAACTCTGGCACAGTTTGTGCTGGAGTTTATTTCTTCCAGGCTCAGCATTTATATACACCCAGAACCACAACATGTTGAGACAGGGCGGAGCAGCCCCAGCTGGGCAGGGGACCCTGGGGGTCAGCCTGCCAGCCCAGGGCTGCTCCACCCCAGCTCAATGTGCTGCAGAAGGGTTGGTTGGAGCACAGGGGTGCTACAGTGTGGGGCTAGCCAGCCGGCAGGCCCTGTACTGGAGCACTTTTGTGCCCCAGCCAGCCCTGGTCACTGTCTGTAAGTGCATTTTGGTGCAAGTAACCACTCAGCTGTAGGATGGTACTCAAGTTGAGCAGTACTACCCTATAACAGAGTTGATTAATTTATTGCATGTGTAGATGGTGATACTTTACTGCAGAGTTAATGAGTCAGCTCCACAGTAGAGCACACACATAGATGCACCCTATGCATACACATTTTTACTTATTGTTCAGCTTTGTAAGCAAGCTGCTAGTATTTTCCCATGTATGTCACCTCACACCTGACAACAGGGACTGCATCAGGGCTACTTGTGTATGTTAATTTCTGCACTTGTGTATTGGCCAGAGAGATGTCCAAACACAAGATATATAACTTTGCAGTGTGGCACACAAATATTACCACATAAGATGTATATATGGTTTTAATTATTGCTCTGATAATTTTTTTCTATATTTATTTTAATTGTTCATCTTTTGAATTTTTCTAAAGTTATCTGGCATGAAAAGACAGGAGTAGAGCCAACAAGCACTGATATAAACACATGCAAAAATCCTGCAGATTTGTGTAGCTCTGAGGGGGACCTCCGTCTAGATCTTGCCAAAATTCCCAGCTGATTACTGTTATCCCTAGCCGTAAATATACAGTTTTGAGGAAACAATTTGTGCATCAGCTTCCCTTGGACTTTGTTCTCCAATGCTGTTTTACAAAGAATGAGTAAAATTTCAAAAGTGGAGAAAGAAATGTGGCAGCAAAAAGCCATGGGAAATGGCTTGTTTCAGGGACCTCAATTCAAATAATATTCAGTAATGTTTTATTTGAGTTTATTTAACCTAGTATGTAGTGTTTCTCAAACTTTTTAGACCTAAGGCCAGGGTTTGAATTACACTTTGACTCTTGTGGGGGGTCTGCAAAAAATTAGGCTGCCCATTATGATGGTCTAATAAAATCGGAGACCCCCAGGTTATGATTTGGAAATCTTACAGGGGGCTCTAATTTTTTAGGGGGGGTCAGTCCCCCCCCCCAGTTCCCCTGTAATTTGAACCCTGCCTAAGGCACTTTTTAGTAGTCTCAAGACACTCCTCAAAAATATCAACTTTTAGTTTTCAATTGATTTTTTGACTACAGAAAAATAGTAGAAGAATTCTTCTGTTGCAAAGAATTTAAAGACCACAACAAGGCAGAATGTTTTTAATTCTATGGATTTGTAGCAGGGAGATGGAGGCTCCTGTTATGAAACAGGCTTGGACTTATTGTCACACCACTGCTGGGCAAATAAAGAAGCGGGTGAGATAAGAAATGCTAACCTGAAAGCAGGTGGTGATTAATTCATAACCAGAAGGACTGACACCTTCAAGGCCAGGAAGTAATTGCCCACAGGTGATAAGGGAAGAGCAAGATAAGGGCTTGCTGGAAAATGGGTAACTGAAAGCAGACCATGACGCACAGCTGCCCTGGGGAGGAACTGAGCCAAGGAGGGGGAAAGAGAGACAGTGTGTTGAGGAATCCTGGTAGGGGAGTGGACTTTTAGGAACAGAGCAGCAAGAAGCCCAGGGGTGGGTTACTCAAGCTGGCTTCATTTGCCCTAGGAGACTGGCTGGTTTTACTGCCAGCTGTAGGTCTGTCTGACCTGGGGCTGTACGATTTAGAGGCCACCTACCTTTTTTTCTTTTGTGCCCTGAGGCAGGTGCATGTTGTGTTAAGAAAGGTTAACTAGTCAGATTTTCAGTTGGTTTTCTCGGTCTTGGTCAGTTGGTTTTCTTGGTCTTGAGAGAGTCTTGAGCTTGCTGGGGTGGGCCTAAGCTGAAAATATCCAGAGGAGATAGGAACTAGGGCCAGGGGCTCAGCACCCAGGATTAATGGAGACTGGGCCAGGGCCCAGTGCCCAAGAGGGACAGGATTTAAAGATATAACAAACTGAAGAAGTAAGAGATTGGACTTGGGTCCAAGACCCCATTGAAACAACTGATTGTCAACACCTGCAAGGCATGGATGTGGTTGTAGGGGTGCTCAGAAACCACAAAGACGGTTTTTAAGGCATTGAGTGTTAAGATAAGAAGAAAAGAGTGGTAAGACCAAGACCAGTATGTCCCTTGGGGTCCTGAGCAGCCTCCCAGCATTTATTTTAGAAACAACAAAGGCATGGCAGGAGAGTGAGGGAGAAGGCCTCAGGGACCAAGTAGACAGGAGTGGAAAACCAAAGGAGGGCGGTAACACAATGCTTCACCTCATCCTGCAACAGGATTCCTATTTAAAATATTTGGCTTTGTCTTGTGAATCAGGGTTGCACACTTAACAATGCTAACATTGCATGGCACCCCACTGCACCTTTGAAAGGGACCTCAAGGCACCCCAGGGTGCCATGGCACCTTGATTGAGAATCACCATTCAAGGTGTTCAGATAATTAGTGGAAATCATTTGGAAGAGGCTTCTAAAGTGAAGACTGAAAAGAGAGGAGAGGAATATGCTGTAATCATGCACTCCATCCCCCAGTTTGGCTGCAGCTTATCTCTCTGCTTTCCTAAAATGGATTATTATAGGATGATTACATCAAACAGAAACTTCCAAGCAGCTCCAGCAGAAACCCAAGCTATCGGACTGCATTAAAGGGTAAGCAGGGAGGTGCTATTGCTACTAATTCAACTACTGCTAGCTCAGGAGGAATCCACGTGCAATGATTAGAAAATCCCAGAAGTATCAACAGTCAGTTAATCTTTTAACAGCAGTTATCAGAGCTTGACTTGTTATGGTCTTCCAGAGCAATACTAATGACAAATTAATTGCCATCCTCTCCTCTCCTGGGGAGAATTCAACAAGGCTTCAAATTTTCTCTGGGTTTTCCAGCTCTAAATCCTGGCTCCAGCTGCCACCATCTTGAAATATATGCTCCCTAATTAAAGATATGAAGTCTGACTGCTCTAGGCTACTCAGCAGCAGGCTCAGTGAGGCAGGACAAATCTTTCCTATTCTGCATGGTTGGAGATATGGATCTAGCTGCCTTGGGAAGAGAGAAAATCATGGGATGGGATCAGCTGGCATTGAAAGCTGTGGATTTTTGAATTCCACGGAACAGCCGGCAGGTGCCTGACCTCTTCTGCCACCCCTCACTAAGTTGGGCAGCTTCAGAGACTTTTATGACATTTCTCATCACAGGCTTGCCTTTGTGTTGTACACACATACACCCCTCAAACAGGCCTCAGGGCATTCTTCCTCATTGCCACAAAACAATCCTGTTACATCTAACTGCCTTGGACCTTCGGTCCTCAGTGGTCCACCTAACAGCTCCCCACTCTTGCCTAGTCAGAGCCTTTGAACTCTGGAATGGGAGAAAGGAAAATATCCTAAATGTCCCATTCCTTGTAACGTTTTGCTTATTCTCCCCACTCTCCTACTCACAATGATCATGAACAAGAAAAAGGGGGAAGGGTATTAGACTCTCTCTTGAGGGCTTACTGGATCTCCATGTAAGAACTCAGAGAAACACCATGTTAGAGTACTGTATCGGTTAGTTGTAATGTTAGTAAGTGGTATGGCAAAATGTAAGGTAGATAGATAAGATATTGTGGAGGCTGATATTATCTCATGGTTGCTCTGTATATTCCAATTTCAATCTGTCTGGTCTCCATTTGTAGTCTTTTGTCTTATATTTTAGACTGGAAGATCTTTGAGAGGGACCATCTTTTTGTTCTGTGGTTTTTATAATGCTTAGTCCACTTAGGGTTTAGTCCTTAACCAAAGCACAAAGTAGTACAAAGTACAATAATACATAATGGGATGAATCAGAGACTATATCAATCTAGACAGCGTCTGTAGGACAAAGGGTGAAGCCACCAAGAAAGTGCTATGGTAAGCTACTTCCATGCCAATCTAATGAAATAAAAAAAAAACATTTTTTTTTAAGTTTTAAATTAAACTTAGTTGAGATGCCATTGTTTGTTAGTCTTTAATGTCAGACACTGAACAAAACCACCTTTAACTCTGAATTCTTAATTCATTGTAATATATTGAACTGTAAACTCACAAAGAACTTTACCATCATGCATTAAAATGTTTCTAGATTACAGAGAGCCTAACAGACAAAATATTCTCAATGCCCTGAACAACTCCAGACACGGAGGTTGGTGGGGATGTACTACTGGAGAAGGGAAAGGAGCCAGAGGTCTTGAAACAGATGGACTCCCAGGCTCTGCCTGGGACCTCTGGGTCTAATTCCCAGCTTTGCCACAGAACCCCTGTGTGATTTTGGGTGAGTCACTTGGTCTGTCTGTGCCTAAAACTAACATAACTTCACTTCCTTACATCAAGGGTAAATTTATGAAGCTTTGTGAGATGCTCAAACGGCAGGATGACAGATTAGAATAGAGATTTGAAAGAAGGGAGTGAGCGGGATGAAATAAAGGCACTGTTCCAAGTGCCCAGGGGGAGGAGGAAGAGGAAGGGGACAGCAGCTTGAGAGAAAATCCAAAAACCATAGATCTCATTCTCATTTACACGAAGGCCAACCTACCACTCTAGCAGTATAAAGGAAAAGTAGGCATCTTCCAACCTTTGTATTCACAAGCCATATAATCATAGCACCTAAGGAAGGCTGAAACGAGGAAGAAGGGAACCAAGAAGCAGTAGCATTAGGCTCTTTCCACCTCCCATAAAAGTTAGAGGCACTATGATTGCAGATTTTTTGCATATTTGTTTCCTAGAAGCCTATAGCTCATGGAATTTAGTGTAATTACATGACTCAAACATAAGCCATTGTTTACAAACAGTGTTTGGTGGCAACATGAATAATGGTATTAACAGTATGATTTTGTCAAGTAATAACATGCCTACTAACATGGGCCACCACCTCATGAACTGTGCTATCTGGAGATAGTTTCTCATCGATGAAGGAATCCTATAGTCTGAGATATTCATTACTGTAATCTGGTATTATGGGCCTGATCTACATGCCACTGATGGCAGTGGAAAGATACTCCTTGACTTCAGTGAGCTTTGGATCAGGTTGAAAGTGATCACTAAGCTGCAACGACTGGTACTTCTTCTAGCATTTCTGAATGTGAGAACGGTGAGTTAGGTTCTCTGGCTGCTCCCTCCTGCTAGCAGCGCTGTCACCAGCAGGAAACATTGCAGTGGAGTTGTGCACAGGATAGGAGCTCTGAGTCTGTTGGAAAGGTGTGTGTGTGTGTGCGGGGGGGGGGGGGTTGAACCTCTGCATCTAAGACTATGACTTTAGCTCTTCAGCAGTCCCTTACAGTCAAGGATGATTGTCTTCCATGATTGTCTTATCGGTGGGTCCAAAGATAACCATTTGGGGCAGTCCTGGGCAATAGTCTCCCACGAGTTGATGTTGATGTTGCATTTTTTCAAGTTGGCCTTGAGACCATCCTTGAAGCGCTTTCTCTGCCCTCTTCTTGAGCATATGCCTTGACTGAGCTGGGAGAATAAGACTTGCTTCAGAAGTCTGAAGTCAGACATCTAGATGACGTGACTGGCCCAGTGAAGTCAATGCCTGATGATCATGGTGTTTGCTTGCCCAAAGATGCTAATGTTGGTGCGTCTATCTTCCCACTGGATTTGAAGGATCTTCCACAGGCAGTGTTGGTGGTATTTTCCAATAATTTGAGGTGTCTTCTTTACATTGTTCACATCTCAGCTCCATACAATGAAGTGGGGATCACAACTACTTGATAAACCATCAGCTTGGTTTTGGATCTGATGTCACAATATTTGAACACGCACTTCCTCAGACATGTGAAGAGTGAAAGAATAAGGCATCTGAAGGTTGCACGTGCACATTTGAGGCAATGTTGGATTTATTCATCAATGTCAGCCTTCTCCGAGAGATAACTTTTGAGGTACAAGAAATACTCTATGTTCTCAAGTCTCACCATGAATCTAGACTGTTCTCAGTGGTGGCAGATGGCCGAACAAGGAGCAATGGTTTCAAGCTAAAGCAAGGAAAGTTTAGGTTAGATATTGGAAAAACTTTCTCATTAGGAGGGTAGTAAAACACTGGAACAGGTTACCCAGAGAGGTGGTGGAAGCTCCATCCTTGGTGGTTTTCAAGACCTGGCTAGACAAAGCCTTGGCTGGGATGATCTAGTTGGGGATGGCCCTGCTTTGAGCAAGGGGTTGGACCAGATGACCTCCTGAGGTCCCTTCCAACCCTATTTTTTCTATGATTCTGTGAATCTGAATTACCAGAGCTGGGGACTGCTTATTAAGATCTTATTAATGGAGAACCTTAGGTAGACCCTGTACTCCTTTCTATGGGCAAAAATATGACAATAAATATCAATGCTTTCAGCTTAAGATAACCAGAGCTCTGTAATACATCTCTTAAAACCATCTGCCAAACTGAACTACTGCCATAGGAAAACACAACAGGTAATTTTACATTTTAAAAACAATATAGGCCAGCTAAGTTGTACAGGATGAATTTCATGGAATTTATGGGTCTAGATTACAAGGCCAGAAGAGCTATTGTGATTGTTTAGTCTGACCTTCTATGTAAGAGGCCATGGGACTTCCCCAAATTCCAGTTTAAACTAGATCACATCTTTTAGAAAAGATGTAATGTGAAATATATTGGCCAAAGTGGTATGAAATGCATAAAATAAACAGATTGAAAATAGAGATTTTTTTTATTCAACTCAATTACAGTGATGTTGGGGCTTATTTAATCACAGTCAACGAAACACTTCTGACATTTTGTATGTTGACAGGTTTCTTTTAATTTCAAGACAATGAAAACATGCTGAAAACATGCTGAAATAAAACAGCCACCTGGATTTGCTCCAGCAGGACTCAGCTTCATGCAAGACATTGCATCTTCACAGCTTATATAAACAGCATATCAATAGAGTGAGGTAATCCAAAAATAACATTTTAGGCATAAAACACTGTGCAAATTCATCAAAAATTTTTGGGTTTGTTTGTTTTTTTTAAATGGATCTTCAGAATTGCACAGATTTGGGGCAAAATTCACGGCTTGCATTCATACTATTTTCTGTGAAAGAGTAACTGCTGTCACACTTATGTGTCTAATCTGGTCAGAAAGGTAACATTTCTGCATGGTTACTACATGTACTATTGGAAACTTTACATGTTTGAGTTACTAGACTCTTTTGTGTGAATGGGTGTGTAGCGTGATAGCAGGTGGTTGAAAACACAAGAGGGTAGGTAATAAAAGGTTACCAAGGTAAGAGTACTCTATATACCCTTAAGAGAAATGGGGGAAACAATTAGCTTTGAGGAGCCAGCAAAAAAGCAGGTATCAGAAGGCCATTAAATGGTTAAAACAAGTCTTGAAAGAAAGGAGACTGCAGGAGGGAGTTGAGGGGGGTTCTTCCTGTTGAGAATAACCTGAAGTAAACACAGGCTGTGGGAATGTCTGATGCAGATGGGATTTTCCCAACATCCAGGGAATGGTGAACACCAGAGAAAGACAGATGTGTATATTGTTTTTTCTTCTCAGTGCATTGGTTCTGAATAAACAGTACGTAAGTGTTGAAGGGCCGTGTGGTATTGTACCCACCACTGATTTGTGAAGGAATAGAACTGCAAGTACTGAACGTAAACTCGGCCTGCTTATGTCCTCATGGTTAGCCCTGGGGAATTCAACTCAAAGGTTGTCAAAGAGCGGGGTTTGGTTCTGCCAGAATAGTATTGATATCCCAATCTGAGACAGCATGGGAGTGGGGCCAGGTGGGATGTTTATACAAAGATGTAGCCTGGAGTGGCAACACCTGAATGCAACATGAGCTGGGTAGCACAGATCAGAGATAATCCTGCCCTGGAGTGGCATAACTTTGATCCACCTACTGAGTACTTAAAACCGGTTTTGGGTGTTACTGTGGGGACAGCCCAGGTGTTAAGAGTTCCAAGAGCTGCCCAAAATTACTGCGTAACAAGGCCCCGTGGTGGCTGCCTTATGACCCAAGCACAAGGACCGTGCTGTTGAGGTGAGCCATTACAAAGGAACTTCCTTGGGCTTGCAGAGGTTCAGTGGGAAAACTCAGGAGAGCTCCTAACAGAAGGTGGACACAAGTTGTGGTACAGCAGAGAGGAGAATGGTCACAAGAGAGGACTTGGTCAAATGTGTCTTCGAGTGCAAGCCAATTGCAAGCCGAATCAGTTCTATCCAAATATCTGCCTCGCCAAACAACATCACCGTCATCCAAGTGTATGCACCAACCAGCAACTACACTGATGAAGAAACTGAAGAATTTTACAGCAAACTCAAAAAAACCCACAATAGCTCAGACACCAAAGACAGACATTCTTGTCATACAACGTGACTGAAATGCGGAAGTTGGTACAAACACACACAGAGAATGACACAATGTATCTGGGAAACATGGTCTGCGGGAAACCAATGACAGAGCCCTGAGACTACTAGAATTCACACAGCTACATAACCTTGTACTTGCCTACACACTTTACCTGCACAAACCATCAAGAAGAGTGACAGGGATGTCTCTTGATGGCACCTGCAAGAATCAAACAGACTACATTCTCATGTCTTATCAATGCTGATCAAGTATCAACCTCAATAAGACCAGGTCATTTTGTGGCGGTGATGTTGGCAGTGACCACAATTTAGTAATGATGACAATAAAGCTGAAACTGAAGAATATTGCAAACAAATATACACCAAGAGTCAAATATGACCCAGAAAAGCTCAGGGGTCCCACAATAAAGGCTGACTTCAACATAAAAATTGGAGGAAAATTTGAACCACTCCTAATGCTAACTGTCGTGGTCATCTCTACATTGCTTTGTGCCTGTGACGCTGGATGTTTAATAAGAAGTTAGAGAACAAAATTGAGGCATTGGAAATATGCTGCTTTAGGAAAATGCTGCATGTCTCATACACTGAGCACCGGACCAATGAGTCTGTCACCCAGCAAATCAGTCAAGAAATTGGGATCTACAAACTGTTGTTGGAGGTTGTGTGACAAAGGAAGCTGCAATGGTTTGGACATACCACAAGAAGGCTGGACACCCGTGTCAACACCATAATGCAAGGCACTGTGGAGGGAAAAAGGAAAAGAGGCAGACCCAAGAAAAACTGGGGAACCAATATCAAGCACTGTACAGGGCTTCAACTGACAGAGTACACAGATAGCCAAACACAGGGTGAAGTGGAGGAGGGTTGTTATAGCATCTACGGTGTCCCCAAGGTTGCAGCAGCCTTGGGATTGACTTGACTTGACTTGACAAGATACAAGTTCTTATCTCTTGGTAAATGCCCAAGGGAGGAGAAGCTACCACAGAGTAGACTATAACCCCTGCTAAACTGGGACCTTAATCTATTACTATCTCTACTTAAACTTAACTGAAAATCAATTGCAAGTATTCCTAAATGCGACATTACAAAGGAACATATAAAACACCACACTATTACAGCATGATTATAATAGCATACAATCATTTTTAAAATAATGAATTGCCTTTTTATGCTTTGTTAAAACCAACATTTTCCTGCTGGTAATTGATTCAGAGCAATCTGGGATGAAAACACCTTGGGTTATTTTTTTTGTATAAACTTATATTGCTTTATCATTATTATAATTGGTACTTGCTTGGTACTTGGTCTATGATACCATATGACTTGTGTAAAAACACACTTGTATCCTTTCTGCAAAGTTAAATATTTTTAACAGTCTCAGTAAATAATGTTCATATATGCATTCAAAAAAAACCTAGCAGAAAGTTACTCTATAAATTAGTCAGTGTAGCTGTGCTAACTGCTGTGCGTCTTTAAATATCTGACTGGGGAAAGGCCAACTGTTTGGATGTCATGGAAAACAGCTAGTGCCAAGCATTTGACTTGTTCTCAAGAGCTGCAGCAAACTGTTTACCCAGTAGTTCAGCCCACATGAACAAGCCCGTCAAAGCTTGGGAGCTCGCTACTGTGTGTCTGCAAATATCACAATTCCTAGGTCTTTATGCACTTGTTAGGCTCACAATAAAGAACAGCCCCACAGCAAGTACAGGTGGTAACAAATCTAGTGAAAGCTCAGGCCACGGTCAGAATTGAATTACTGCATTGGGAATAATCTTGCTCTGAATGTGAATTTGGTGTTTGTGTAGATAGGCCTTGGGAGTGGTGGAAGGAATGCAAGGTGAACCCAAGAGCAAAACAGTCAGCAGAAGTAGTTCAGCACAAGTAGTTGGGATGGGAAGAGTGGCTCGAGCCTAAATTAGTAATCCTACAGTGATCTAATCCTTCAGTCCTTTCTCAGACAATATTTCCATTGAAATCAATAGGAGTTTTAGCTGTTATGCAGTATTTACATTACCCAGAATTTCAACCGTGATTAGGACTCCATTGTGTAGGCACTGTGCAAACACACAGAGAAAGTTTTCTGTCCTGAAGACATGCAGCCAAAGCAGATAGGACAAAGTATAGTGGAAAAGTGCTTAAGCTGCTTTTCCCTTCCTACCCAGGTTAGGCATCTGGTCTAAGGGAATAAATTATGAACAAATAAATGGAGTACATACAGCAAGTTAAATGGGGGCAGGAGTTCACTGGGTGTCAGCTGCTCTTTAGTAACTGTCCACATCCGGCTGTTTCCCTTCGGTAAGTAGAAGGCAAACCAGGGGGATTTAGAGCTGTTACATCCTGGGAGAACTGCCTTGGTTTAGCTTTCACTTAACATATGGTAAGAGGCAGCATATGTTTATTCACATGCATAGTCAGGTTTCCATATTGTGCCATGATATCTGAACACACTTCAACTTTTAAATTCCCTTTTTTTCCTCCAAAAGGCAACGGGGAGAACTTCCCTTCCCCCTGCCCCAAAACCCCCTGCTAGGTTGTGAGCACATCCTGTAAAGGTGCTGAAAGACTGGAAGTCCCATTGCCTTCAACGGCAATGGCAATGACTGCTGAATGGCTGACAGGAGACTTGATGGAGAGCAGAGTGAAGTACGAAATGCGATAAGCTGGTGTCCAGTCCCACTCTCAGCCCCTGGAACAGTCTCGTTGAGGTCCGTGAAAGGAGGCAGAATGTTTAAGTTGCTTTTCTCGATAAGCACTGGAGACATGAGGAGACAGGGCTCTGCAACACAAGGATTAAGCACTTAATGCTGCTTTTCCCCTCCCCCTGCAAAGTATTTGAGAGGATGAAAGCAAAAGAAAGGCAAATCTGGAAAACAATAACATTCCTATTTAAATTCATATTCTTTTCAAAAAGTTGTCTAAGAAGCTGTGAGTGGTTTATTTCTTTTGGGAGGTTCATTTCATTTTATCACTTCAGGGAGACCATTCAGGAAGAGAAACTCCTTTTTTTTCTTTTTCAATAGAGATTCATAGCTTAGGTAATAAACAAAAGCCTTGGGTTTCCTTTTAGACCTAGTGAAAGGACTGTGAATTTTCCGCCCTAAGCCAGATAAGGAAGAGTTGTTCAGCATACAGTACAAATATGCTGTATTTTCTCACATACCACATACCTCCAAATAAGACCCACCTATAGTCAACACATCAGGCGGGGGGGATAACATGGGTGGGTATATGCCCCACTAGATTTCTGCACTGACAGCGGAGCATGGGGCTGCAGCATGGCTGGCGCCATGGCCTGGCACCAGCCAGGGGTGGTGGCAGTGGTGCAATTTCTGCATCAACAGCAGGGCATGGGGCTGCAGCCCAGCCAGACCCAATGCCCCCTTACCTCCTGGAGTTGCCTATGGGCCCAGCCCTAGGTTTTGGAAGGCAGAATGTAGGGCGGTGGGAGGGCCCCTACTTTCCAGAGCCATGGCCAACCCTGTGGCATAAAGTAAATCCTTCAGGGAACACAAGGTGTCCAGAAAGGGTGGCATCCCAAGAGACCATCTGGGTGAGGCACCAGGAACTTCCTGGTACGACAGGACAGCGAGAAGGCAAGGCCCCAAATTCCTGCAAGGGTGGCAGCAAGACTGGTACTTCTTTACTGTAAATAGTGCTGTATATAAGTTCCTATATATAATAAAGTGTTGCTTCCACACCATGAGTCTCATCAAGATATAGACTGCATGCAACAGCTCACTCACACCCTCGGCCAGCTCAGTAGCTCTTCAGCTAAAAGCTACTGCCTCACCTGGGCTATGTGCTCCACTCCTGCTGCTTGCTGTCTCCGAGAGAAGGGACAGCCATTTTATCACAGGGTCTGCTTGCTTCTTTTCTTCCTTGCTTCTATTCCAGCAAAGAAAATAAAACTCACCCTTCCCACTCAAGACATGCACCCTAATTCTGGGAGGCTGATTTCAGGGGTAAAGCTGCATGTGGTATGTGAGTACGGCAATATACTCTATATAGTCTAGCAATATACCCCAGCCCTGTTCTTGAGGAACGAGGGTACTGCAGTCTCCATTGCCAATATAATCACTGCTTTTTCTATCTGCTGACTCTACGAATGAATATTCATTAATTACAGTGGTTTGGGGCATTGACTCACTATATTTGGATTTACATCACGAGTTTGTGTCACTTTTGCCTCCAGAGAACAATTTTATGGTAAACTTCGGCTACTGTTGCTTTGAACCAGATTTAAATATCTGTCAGAAGAAAGACTCAGAGTCCCACCATCAATCCTTCCAGTTGTTTCATCCTCTGTTAAAGCACGTTTATAATGTTCTTTTGTGGAAGATGGTGCTTACGTTCTTTCTCTCAAGGGATTTGTCCACAGTCTCATAGATTTAACTCTCAGGAGCTTTTTCCTGATGTTCAGCATAAGTTTTCTATTCTTTCTTGTCAGAGTTTATTCCCCTTGTACTATCCTAAATCAGGAGTAGGCAACCTTTTCTGGCTATCAGCCAGAATAACCCACCACAGGGCAGAAGGACTTCATGACCCAGTTGTCACTGCCCCTTGTCTCCTCACCCTTGTCTCCCGTGGTGGCATGGGAAGAACAGCTGCAGCTGAAGCCACCACTAAATGCCACCAAAGCCCTATATCCATGGGCTAGATCTGGCCCTCAGGTCATAGGTTGCCAACCCCTGTCTTGATAATCCCTCTAACTCTATTCTCCTGGCCATTTGCTAAAAGAACAATAAAACTGAGCTGCAAGGACACTGCCTGGAGTACATGGACCCGACTTCCTTTTTTGAAAGATCACTTTCATTTGGAGAGATCAGAATTCCCCCATAAGCCAGTGCCAGTATCTGCTAGACAGAGTTTCTACACTCTTAACAAGTGGGGGAAACACTAGTGTTTACTTGCTGTCTCACCAGGTTACCATTCTGCTTGGGTATACCCAAGCTCAATTGCTCTTTGAATGTAGTATATCCATAGGAATGTCACTGGGATGACCTATGAATACTGGAAATGGAGTGACTGATGCAACTGAAAAATGAGGACCAGCTACCCAATCATCTTCCACCTGCATCTGTGGCCCAATCATCTTCCAGCGTACTTACTGAACACAGAGAGAGAGGTAAATTGGAATAAAAAAGTACCGATATAAAATCATAGAAAATTAGGGTTGGAAGGGACCTCACGAGGTCATCTAGTCCAACCCCTGCTCAAAGCAGGACCAACTAGAGCATCCCAGTCAAGGTTTTGTTTAGCCGGGTCTTAAAAACTTCCACCTCTCTGGGTAGCCTGTTCCAGTGTTTTCCTACACTCCTAGTGAGAAAGCTTTTCCTAATATCTAACCTAAACTTCCCTTGCTGCAACTTGAGGCCATTACTCCTTGTTCTGTCATCTGCCACCAGTGAGAACAGTCCAGCTCTATCCTCTTTCGACCCCTTCTTCAGGTAGTTGAAGGCTGCTATTAAATCCCGTCTCAATCTTCTCTTCTCCAGACTAAAAAAACCCAATTCCTGCAGCCTCTCCTCATATGGACACTATCACTAATATTATACACCGTCTGAATGAATATCTACATCCAGAGCTATCACACTAGGACCTGTCCACATTGGTAATCCACACATGAGCTCTGAAACTCACATTTAACTTTTTTTTAGTAGGTATGTTCATGTCCCAAATGTATTTTTTTATCAAATATTATATCAGTGCAAAGATAAAATTCAGCAATAAAATGCTCTAGTTGAACTATCTGCTTCAAGTGTAGCACTTCTTCAGTGCATGGAGAGTACTTAGGCCCCTGCCTTAACTCCTTTGGTAACTCTTTGCATTCTCGTTGTAACTGTGAACAGCAAGGTCCTTCTAGAAATCCCATCATAGAGAGCTTGCTGTAAGTTCATGGCCAGAGGTTAGGACTTGCAGTTCTCATCCTATAGGAATTTTTTAATAGTTTGGTTTCATGTATTCGTTTAATTCCTTTGTAAATCCAGCAGGGATACATTAGAGTAGGACACTAATTGAGAATCCATTTGTGGGTAGGTTGGCAAAAAGGTTTTTGTCTAGAAGAGGAGAGAACTTTCTTCAGACCTGAGTGCAATAACCTGTATTAAGTGTCCACAGGTAGGCATAGTCACATCCAGGAGGAGCCAAATGGGAAGGGAATTAATATAGATAAAACAATGGAAACAAGTAACTGCTAGGCAAGAAGTCTGATTCTCTTTAGCTAAGCCATCTCTTGGCTTTCCATCCTGGGCTCCTGATGGGAGGCCATAAAAAGTGGAGAGCTGCAGCCTGCCTGTTTACTCTAACCTCAGCTATGTCTTAGAAACAGCGAGGACTCAGCAACTTGTGATTCAAGGGGAGCACTGAACAGCTGGAGCAGCCAACACCCTGGATGGCAAAAAGCAGTTGTGGGAATACAGCAATCAAATCAAACTCACATGTGAACCTGAAGTGTTGTCTGAGGAATAAGGAGCCAGCAGTCAGGCAGTGATTTGTGCCAATCATTTAAAAATGTCAAAGTTTCTCTCATGTTGTACATCAGAGGCACATTATACCAGATCTTGAGTCAGCAGGACTGAAAAAAACTCTGCTAGAATGAGTTATTGAAAACACATCAGCTCAGCTAACAGGGTTCTCTATTACCTAAATACTCTCAAGTTCAATGCACCCAAAAGGCTGTAAATAAGAACTAATCTTACACATACTGATGTGTACATAGCTATTCCTTAGAAGCTGGAATCTTGTTTAAATTTTTATTGTGCTATTTACTGAAAAGACTTAACTTTGTAAAGTCCTCATCTATTCATTAATCATATTACACCAAACATCACCCTATACCAAACAACTGCATTGCTCACTAAGCTCCATGGACATTAAGCTGTCTCATGTCAGGGCTTAGTTTTGGCCCTTAATATGAATATAATATAGATCCATAAGAACCACACCTTTATCTTTATATTTTTTTCAATTTACAATGAAATTGCATAATTCAAATAGCATCTGGAGTGACCTAATTAGTAGGGTCTACTACCAACTGAAGATTTTCTGACATCATGTTTTCCCCTAGAACATGCTGTTGCATCAAAATTCATACTTTCTCAGGGACTGTGTTAAGTCTGATGAAATTTTATTTTGCAAAACATTGGAAGCAAGTTTTTAATTTTTCATCCTCCACAAACTTTTGTTTCAATCTTTATTTTATACTGCACTATAATATAGCATTATGTTCTTACATTATTATATTATTTTATTATAATGTGTAATATGCTATGCATTTTTTAAAAGTCAACACCATAAAAAATCTTGATTTAGTAAAACAGAACATTTTCATTGTCCTAAATAAATCTTTTGATGTTGTGAGAAATTTTTATCCTTTTTGGTTTCACTCTGATTTAGAACAAAAATAAGTTTTGAAATAAAACAATTTCTCCTAAAACAGAAATTCCCAGTTTCTGCCATTCCTAATAGCCTCCTGTTTCACAAAAGGGGAGAAAAGTTTTCTCTGTTGCCAAAAGGTAACAAAGGTCTTTGACTGCACTGGCGCAAACTAAAGCATGCATAGCACAAAGTTAAATTTTAGGACCAGTGTGAAAGCAGGCAGATAATGTCATAAAGTGATCTTTAATCTGCCTGAACAACCAGCTTCTAAATCAGAATATGAAACCACCACTGAAAACAATCATCTTTTTCTTCTTTGCCACTATTAATTAATGTAAGGTTCATGTGATATGAGAAGGGGCAAAGAACAAACGATCAATGGTAAAGACTGAAAAAGGGAAGCTAGGAAGATTGCTGTGCCATCCTTTCATTCTCCCCCTCAAAAACAGTACAGAGCCTACTTCATCCCCACTGACACTTACTTTTGCACTGTAGTAACACAGGGATGATTTTGGGCCAGGTTTATTTAGTCAAACAAAAACAAAGTTTTATCCATGTGATTTTATATATATATGAAATACCACAGATAACAGTAAGTAGCCCATAACTTCAGCCACTTTGCAACCGATGAACACTTGCACAGACCTTGCCAGTAAAGTCCAAATGAACTGGAAGTGAGAGAGATTTTTTTCCACTGCCATTTAGCTGTCATTGAGGTTTTTCCACAGTCCCAGGTCAAATCAAAGCTGCCAAATTCCCTCTCCTCTCCCTCCCTTGTTCATAAAGCAAATAGACTTTCTGACATGAGAAAATGCCCTCACATCCAAAGCAGTGGTCAGGACAGTCTCATGGGATTTGCGTGCTTCACCACTAGTGTTTTGGCTCTGCTTTTCTAAACCAAGTAGAGATACCAAAGCTAACCTCAGGCTGTGATCTCCTACCCTATATAATAACATGCCAGGCTAGAAAGCACAAGAGGCCTTTACTGCAGCCGAAGTTACTCTAGGAAGTGGGGTTACAGATAGGAAATTACTTTTCCCTGAGCTGTTAGTGGGCAAAATACCCCAGCATAGTATTAAGGCACACGTGCTGGTAGAAGTGCTAGCTTTTGCATGGTAGGTGGACCTGTGGTCTTAACCACTTGAGGTTATTGAAAAATGTGCAGTTTTTCACTGCAGTTACACACCTAGTCAAATTACTATCTAGGTACCTTTTCTTCTTACCTAAATTTCCCCATACGATTGCAAGTGGACCTAGTTTTCTTCACTCCCTGACTCAAATTTCTAAGTTGCATTAACTATGTCTACATAGTAAATATACCACACATCGCATCACTGCTCTCAAACCTACCACGCTGCTCTTGGTGGGCTCCTCCTGAACCAGAAGCAGGGTAGCCAACCCATGTCTGCAAAGTGCCCCTGCTGGCTAATTACTAGTGGACAGCCCATGTGGAGCAGAGCAACAGGCTTGAGGGCATTGCTGTCAGACACAGTAAGTTGACCACAGTGACATGGCCATTGTTTGCCTAGTCAAACAGTTGTCAGATACCACCTCTAAGGAGCCAGTTGTAGTAGGTGAAGCATGCTCTGGAGTGCTTTAGGATCTGTACATTGTACATGTCAAGGCGGTCAAGAGACACTGGAGCTTCTTATTGCTCATCTGGTCCAAGGAGGAGATGTCAGCAGCCTCAGTTACCCACTTGGAAATGGATTGGATTTGATGCTGCTCTCTATATTTTCATTTCCATATAATTCTGGTCCCTAAATTAAAGCATAACAGAGCATGTTGCCAATCAGCTTCACAGGAAAGGATGGGTTGGAGGGCCTACTCAGGCTTCAAGAATAATGGCTTACTGGGAAGGTAGAACATCCTGCTAGGACTTTAGGATACCATGTCATACAAAGAGAATGACCTAAAAATAACAGTAGGCAACAGGGGAGTGCTAGGAACAGCCAGTGAAAGGATGGTGAGCTAACTAAGGGCCTATTCCTGTGAAGTGTAGAGCTCTTCCCTCAGCATTATTTTGTTTGTACAGAAAAGGGCCTCTGCAGAAAAGGACCTTGACGTTACAATGGACAATAAGCTGAGTATGAGCCAGCAGTGCGCCCTTGTTGCCAAGGTGGCTAATGGCATACTGGGCTGCACTGGTAGGTGTGTTGCCAGTAGGTCAAGAGAAGTGATTATTCCCCTCTATTCAGCACTGGTTAGGCCACATCTGGAGGACTATGTTCAGTTTTGGGCCGCGCACTACAAAAAGGATGTTGACAAATTGGAGAAAGTCCAACAGAGGGTGACAAAAATGGTTCGGGAGCTGGGGGACATGACTTCTGAGGAAGGCTGAGGGAACTGGGCTTATTTAGTCTAGAGAAGAGGAGACAGGATGGATTTAATAGCAGCCTTCAACTACCTGAAAGGGGGTTCGAAAGAGGATGGAGCTGGACTATTCTCAGTGGTGGCAGATGACAGGACAAGGAGCAATGGTCTCAAGTTGCAGCAAGGGAAGTTTAGGTTAGATATTAGGAAGAAGTTTCTCACTAGGAGGGTAGTAAAACACTGGGGCAGGTTACCCAGAGAGGTGGCAGAATCTCTATCCTTGGAGGTTTTTAAAGCCTGGTTCAATAAAGTCCTGGTTGAAATGATCTAGTTGGGGATAGTCCTGCTTGGAGCCGAGGGTTGGACAATGATTTCCTGAAGTCCCTTCCAACCCAAGCTTTCTATGATTGATCAACAACAGCACTTTATTAAATAATGAATGATATTTGTTACACTGTACAGAATGAACCTTAAGGCACTGCCCTAAGTGGAAACGTTGGGAAACATTGACTTATGTCACCATCGTCTGCAAACAAGAAACATTTAGGATCATCAACAGAAGCTGCCAGCTGCCATTAGTTCATGCTCACTCATGAACCTGCAGAGACCATAGATCCTTCAGATGTGGACCAAGTAGGGAGGCGTTAATATATGAAATGGAAATAACTAGCTATGAAAAAGGCACCTTCAGTTTCTATTTGTCAGCATTCTCCTTTCCAGGATTGGAGTTGCTGTTTAAATCAGACTAAATCAAAGTGATTCTTATCCTGAAAGCCTCCTAAGTGGGACACACAGAGTAGAGGCATCCAAGCACAGCCCACAGAACACTACAAGGCTGCTCACAGGCACGTGGCATGTGCGGGGGGCAGGGTTGGACTGCAGAGACCACAGGCTATTCGATCTAGGTAGAGAACTGTTGCCTAAAACTTTAGGATGGAGTTGTCACTCAGCATTGGCTCAACTCCAGTTACTTTGAAGTCAGTGGGACTCTCAAAACAGATCAAGTCTGACAAGTGCAATTAGCCATGTTATGCAGATGAAGGACTGTTCTCCAGCCCTCAATGAACTGTGCTATGGCAGAAGGCAGTATAGAGGTCCATGGTGTGCATAGCACAGAACAGATAAAAGGATTATGAGATAACAGAAATGGGGAATGGGGAACCAATATATCAGCATGGATTCACCAACAGCAAGTATGCCTGACCAATCTCGTTACCTTCTATGATGAGATGATTGGTTCCAGAGATGCATGTGATTCCCTCTGTTCAGCACTGGTGAGGTCACATCTGGAGTACTGTGTCCAGTTTCCCCCCCACCCTCAACATACACACACACCTTGATTTTAGCAAGGCTTTTGATACAGCCTCCCAGGACTTGCAAGGCAGCTAAGGAAGTGCTGGTTGGATGAATGCACTGTAAAGTGGATAGAAAACTGGCTAGATCATCAGGCTTAAAGGGTAGCTGGCTCAAATCAATGGCTTGATGTCTAGTTGGCAGCCGGTATCAAGTGGAGTACCCCAGGGGTTGGTTTGGGGGCTGGTTTTGTTCAATATCTTCATCAATGACTTGGAAGATGGCATAGAGTGCACCCTCAGCAAGTTTGCAGATGACGCCAAGCTGTGGGGAGTAGTAAATACACTGGAGAGCAAGGTTAAGATTCAGAGAGACCTTGACAAATTGGAGGACTGGACCAAAAGGAATCTCAGGAGGTTCAACGTGGACAAGTACCAAGTCCTGCACTTAGGGCAGAACAATCCCATGCACTGGTACAGGCTGGGGGCTGACTGGCTAAGCAGCAGCTCTGCAGAAAAGGACCTGGGTGGACAGTAAGCTGAATATGAGCCAATGGTGTGCCTCTACAGTGAAGAAAGCTAACTGGGTTGGGCTGATTAGTAAGAGCATTACCAGCAGATCAAGGGAAGTGATTCTTTCCTTCTTCTGTTCAGCATTGGTGAGGCCACATCTGGAGTACTGTGTCCAGGTTTGCACCCCAACCCCCGGCACACGTGCGTGCGCACACACACACACACACACACACACTACAGAAAGGATGTGGACAAACTGGAGAAGTCCAGCAGAGGTCAACAAAAATTATTAGTAGACTCGGACACATGACTTATGGGGAGAGGATGAGGGAGCTGGGCTTATTTAGTCTGGAGAGAAGAAGACTGAGGCAGGATTTAATAGCAGCCTTCAACTACCTGCAGGGGGTTCCAAAGAGGATGGAGCTGGACTGTTCTCAGTGGTGGCAGAAGACAGAACCAGGAGCAATGGTCTCATGTCGCAGCAAGGGAAGTTTAGATTAGATATTTAAAAAACTGTTCTCACAATGAGGGTAGTAAAGCACTGGGACAGGCTCCCCAGAGAGGTGGTGGAGTCTCCATCCTTGGAGGTTTTTAAGATGCAGCTAGACAAAACCTTGGCTGGGATGCTCTAATTGGGGGTGAGCCTGCTTTGAGCAGCAGGTTGGACTAGATGACCTCCTGAGGTCCCTTCCAACCCTCATTTTCTATGAACATAGCTGAAGCCCTTCTGTGAGCCTCTGTATGGTTTCAGTGATATGTCAGGGGCCGTGGGGGAGTAGGCCAGGTCCAGTGGGGAAGTAGCCACTGGACCTGACATATCACTCCACCTGACATATCACTAGAGGTGCCTGCTCTAGTAACAGCAGGCAGCTATACATGTGCAGCAAGGCCGCTCCAAAGCACTGTAATTACAGTGCATCAGAGCATACTCGATTAATTGAGTCTGTTGGGGCGTGGTAATTACCACACTCCAGCAGACTCCAGCATCATGTGTATCAGCATACCCATGCCAAAAATGGCAGTGAGGGCGCTTTAAAGCTTGTTTAACAAGCTTTAGTTAAAGCATCCCCACCATTATTTTTCAGTGCAGGGACACCGATATGCATGACACTCTGGGAACTTTTATTAAAGCAGCTCTTGGAGCCACTTAATTAAAGCACCACCCTCCCGCAACTCCTGTAGAAATGCCTTGCAAGTTCCCTGTAGAGCTCATATCCAAGCAGATATCGGCATGGAAGGAAATCCTTCTTCTCACAGCGTTTACTTCCTCTATTCCTTTATCTGTTTCTCTCCCCAGTTCCCAATGGGAGTGTATGTGTGTAATGTACAGCAATAGCTGACAAGTGGCAAGCTATGCTGAGAGAGAGGGGTCAGGCTGAGAGAGGAATAGTCTTTCCTTGTAGGTCTCAGGATCCAGTGTTTGGGGTTGGGGCACATCCCCTACCTCCTCTGTAGCCCCAAAACCCATTCTCGATGAGGGCAGAATTGCTTAGACATTCTGTGAGGTTCATCTTAGCTTTCCTTACCCCTATGTGCCATGTAGACTCACTGGTGGCTACTATAAGGCCTATAATGCCAAAGGGTGCTTAGACTATTAAAACACTGATAATATAGAAGCATCACGAGTCTGATCCAAACACATGCTAACAGCTTCTGGCAAGTAAAACGTTTATGAACAGCTAAAAAATAGTGAAGAAAGCAAATGACCAGAGACCAGATGATTGCCAGGTTAGACTTGTGATTTAATGCTTATTTAAGTTGAACATTAACACGGGTAAAACAACTTTGAAAAACAGAGCCAGAGCTGACTTGATCCACGAGTCAACAGAACAAAAGAGTCTGAGCGAAAATCTAAGCCAGACCACTGAAGCTGATAATGGCTGGCAAGAAAATTGACCTTGGAGTAGGGCTTGAGGACAACAAAACTCCTTTTAAAAATAAATAATCAGACCTCTCCCTTTGCTGAATATTTCTCTGAGCTTATTTTGACCAGATGTAAAATACTCATTGTCTTGGAAGCTGGAAATCTCTCTTGTGATACAACTATAAGGGCAGGATTAATTCTGCCCTTGTGGATTCAGCTTCTGCACTCAGCTGCAGTAGCCATTGCCAGCTGGGGATGTCAGGACCAAAAATTAAAAGTGGCTGATGTTGACCTCAAAATGTATTTCCTATGGACACCGCGCTGATCCTACGCTCTGGCTTGCTGGTTACATTAACTATTTTACAAAGACAGTCATCCATCAAGGTTGCCTACTTTCCATTATTCTGGGTTAACAGTCTGTAAAATTATATGTTTCAGTTACTGGCAAACAAAGTTTCCTTTTAATCATGTCAGACACTGTCTCAGCTGGAAGATGAGCTATCAAGTGGTTGGGGGACTTGAACTCTGTACTGTTTCCTGTTTTCATCACTCACTGACTATAAGTTCCAGCAACTGCTTTCATCTGCCTGGATCTCAGGTTATTCATTTGTCACAGGGAGATAAAACTAGGTCTTTACCTTCTCTGGACTCTATGGCTGTATCCACACAAGTGCAGCCGTGTAGTATGTGGCACCGCAGACATGTCTGCGGCGCCACATACTGCGTATTCAGCTGTTCTCTGTGCTGCAAGAGGGCAGCGGAGGAAGGGCAGGTTGACCCCTGACTGTGCAAAAATAAAAGTGGAGCAGTGCATGCGGGGGCAACATGCGTTGCTCAAAACCAGAACCTGGCCAGTCAGAGCCACACTCCAGCTGCAGCCAGGCTCCACACACCTGGATTGCAACTGCTGCAGAGATCCGACACTGGGAAGCCCCCAGGACTGCAGGTAAGACTGCTGGGGCCAGCCTAGTGAGGGCCCCAGCCTCCCCTACCCTACTTGGGGTAACCTGCAGCATGCCAGAGGGCACATGGCACAGGTGTTCCCTGGGGACAACTAGCAGTGGCACAAGGTTCAATACATGTGTGGATGCAGCCTATGAGTTATTGGTCACGTCTACACAAGAAGCTTACTGCGCAGCAGCTCGTTAGCACTGTGCAGTAGTGTTGCAGGGCACAAACCATCTATAAAGTACTATGAGATTCTTGGATAAATGCAGTTCATCTTATCATTAGAGTTCACCAGTTTTAGTTTAAAATTAATTGTAACAATGATCAAAACTAGTGAATTAGAGCAGTGGCGTTAAACTCAACTGGGGCCCCAGGTTGGATCTGGACCTTGGGGCTCTTTGTGGGCAATATTAAACCTAGGGCATGAGAGCTGCTATGGTGGCTACCATGGCAGCGGCAGTGGGGGTAGTGCAGGGTCCTGCAGTGGCTGGGGACAGGGCAAGGTCCGACAGTGGTGTGGGTTGCAAGACTGCAGGATCCAGCAACGCTTAGCTGCCAATGGCCTTGCCCAACAGGGCCAAAGAGCCCAACTTCTGATGCCCTCCATTAGCCCAGATGTGCATGATAGAAAGGTTCTGCGGGCCAAATGCAGGCTATAATCTGTATGCTTGACACCTCTGGATCAGTGTATTCAGTCATCATGAGGATGATCCTCATTAATCTCTCATTCAGCTAAATAGGAAAACTGGCAGGTTGTTCAAATCTTACCCAATGCATTTTAGCTGCCCTTACTTATACAGTAGGATTAATCTCTCTGATGTACCTGTGGTGGTAGTCAAAGAAAGGGAGACAAAGCAACATCTGAGCATCAGTGAAGGAATTAGTAGCCAAAAGTGGATGCCTAAAGTTCAACACCTAAAGATGAATGGCCTAATCTTCAACAGTGCTGAGTACTTAGAAGTACCTAGTGAAGGCAATGGAAACTTCTAGGGGCTCATTGCTTTTAGGGAAAAAAAAATAATGAGCTATATATTTAGGTGCTTAAATTATTAATTTAATCTTGGAGTTGCATATGGAAATTTTGAATTTAAGCTTTTAGTTGCATATGGAAAATGCCATATGCAACTAAACTGGAGGTTCAGATCCAGGCCTCCTGATACTGCCAGTGCTGCAGTCCTCCTGGAAGTGGAAGTTTCCCTCTGCAGCACTGCAAGGAAACAGTCTCAGCAGTCTTCTGCTGGTTCAGGACTGCCCACATAAATCCCTTCTGAGATATATTGTTGCTCATAGAGTGGTTCTATCCAGGCCACCTTTATGGGGCTGTCTCCTGAGTCAGATACCTCACTGCCAAGTACCCATGTGCCAGAGCCACTGTATTGTGGCCCTTTGTACTTACATAGTACTTTCTATCAGAGGAGCTGTCAGCTTTTTTTACACCCAGCTTGAGAGCAGTAGGCATTTCATGATGCCCACCTTGTAGGTGAAGCTAGTTGGGGAAGTTGAGAAACTTGTCCAGTGTCCAACAGGGAGCCAGTCTGACAAATCCAGGCATGGACTCCAAGATGCTTGACAATGACTCCCCTGCCTGAATCAGAAGAGCACAGTGCCTCGCAAGCATAAACTAAATTCTTCTCATCCCATACAAGCACACCTTAATCAGCAGCAGATTCACCAACCCCCCACAGATAGGCACAGTGAATGAGGAAAATTCTCTTCCCCAAAGTTGCAGAGAAGGGAGAAGATCCTGGAATATTTGTTAAGCTACTGCACCAAAGCCTTGTTTACATTCCAGCTGACAGCTTTCTAGAGCTCATCGCTTCCTTTGTTTACACGCTACAGCCGTTTTATATCCCATATAATTGACTCGATTGCTAATAACCCATGGTAGAACATCAGCTAGGCTAGCCGGTATTGCTTAGGCATCGAAACTGTCATGCTGTTGACAGTAGACCCAAAAGGAAGCAAAATGAACCTGGCATAAAAGAACCTCTTAGCCAAATGCATCCAGGCAAGGATTGATTTAATGTTTTAAATTAATTTCTCCATTCATATTTTATGGGAATAAATCCAACACTGCAATAGGGCTGCTTAAAATGTGTTGTAACCCTCAAAAGCTTGTGGTTATATTTAGTCAGATCTTTGGGTGGACCCTATCATGTAGGAGTACTCAACTGTGTCTGGGTTTACTGTAGTTAATTCCTAGGATTTTGATTATGCTC
The DNA here is from genome assembly GCF_000455745.1 of Alligator sinensis. Lineage (NCBI taxonomy): Eukaryota > Metazoa > Chordata > Crocodylia > Alligatoridae > Alligator > Alligator sinensis. The sequence continues at coordinate 295,881 of NW_005842658.1, read as the reverse complement.
TTAGCTCAAATTGAAATATTACCCAAGGAAAATGCCATATGCAAGTTAAGAAAACTGCTCTGGAAGTGATTTATTGAAACATTGTTTTATGTGTATTTAACAGAACTATTCACCATTTTCCAAAATAGAGTATGGAGGGCCAAAAAACCTAATTACTTTTAAGATAGAGTTCAATAAGCTTACAAAAAGGATTTCATGACATGATGCCATGATAACAGCAGACGGGACTGTGTCCAGATTATAATCCTTTCCAATCCCATAATCAGTTCAATATGGTTATAGTTATGATTTGAATTATGTCAACAACAGAAAGCAAGTCAGTCAATAAAAGCTTCTTTTAAGATACTGTGGGGTTTTTTACTGTGCTGTGTTAAATCAAAACCAAGTTAAAGGGCATACTACAAACTGAGCACATCTACAAGTGCACTTTAATGCGCATTAGCCTATTTTAATGTGAATTAAAGCATCACAAAAAACATGCTCTTTTCTAACGCATATTAAAATAGGCTAATGCACATTTTCCCAGTACCTCCCAATGGAGGTACTAGATTTAATATGCATTACCTAAATAAACATGTAGATGTGCCCACTGAATGCTAGGGGCAGCATTCAGACAAAGATAAAGGAAGCTCTTCTTTGTCCAGGTAAAAAAATCCCAGTGCAGACAGCCAGCATGAGACCTGGCTACACTCAGACCCAATGCTCAAGGCTTATATATTGCATCCATTTTGTGTTGGGCCTCAGTGCTGAGCTGAGTTTCATTCATGGGGTATGTTAAAAGACATAAATCTGTTGAACATAGACAATGTGTGGGCCCAGTTTTGCCTTTTTTGCACACTCCAAGCTCCAGCTGACTTTGGTGGGAGCTTGGATTATTCAGGTTTAATAGGGCCACCTTGCTTCACATTACAAAGAGAGAGAGATGGATATTTGGCCCTATTAGTCTGAAGCAAGGCAGAAGGCAGGGTGGGGTAACACCTTAGGGACTAATAGGTTCAGAAAAATTTAAGCTTTCATGGACAATAGCCTACTTCATAAGATGCTTTGAAAGAAGAGGGAAGAGAAAAGAGGGAAGGGCTGGCTAAGAGGGACAGTTCAGACTGGGAGGCCCCACCCTGGCAGGGATATAAGAAAGGAAGACAGGAGTAAAAGGCAGAGGGCTCTGGTAATGAAAGAGAAAGGAGTTCCTGTTATAGAATCCTAGAAAATGAGGGTGGGAAGGGACCTCAGGAGGTCATCTAGTGCAACTCCCGGCTCAAAGCAGGACCAGCCCCAACTACAGGATCCCAGCCAAGACTTTGTCTAGCCCAGTCTTAAAAACCTCCAAAGATGGAGAGTCCACCACCTCTCTGGGTAACCTGTTCTACTGTTTTACTATTCTCCTCATGAGAAAGTTTTTCCTAATATCTAACCTGAACTTTCCTTGCTGCAACTTGAGACCATTGCTCCTTGTTCTGTCATTTGCCACCACTGAGAACAGCCTAACTCAGGGATGGGCAAAATATTGCACGTGGACCAGATCCAGCCTGCCAAGGGATTTTATCCAGCCTGTGGTGGGTCCCTCAGACCCACCTGGCCCAGATGCGGAGGGGCAGCCCAGGCTGTGGGGCAGGGACACTGCAGTGGCTGGACTCCATTTCTCAGATGCCCCGGTGGCAGCAGCTCCTTCTGGCTGCTGATGCCTGTGTTGCTGCTGCTGCCAGCCCCAGCCCCACTGCCTGGGCAGCCTGCGCCATCTGTCTCACACCCACCACCAGTGACACGAGATGGAGTGGGCAGGTGAGGTCCATGGAAGAGGTGGACATGAGATCCCCATGAGTAGGGCATGCTCGGCTGGGTAGATGGGCAGCAAGCAACACGTCGGAATGAGACATGTGGTCAGGGCCAGGGCTGGGGCTGGGGCTGGAGCCAGGGCCAGGATCATGGACGGTGACAGTGCAGGGCCAGGGCCCAGGGCAGAGCCATGATCTGCTGCTTTTAACCACAAAGTTAAATGAAGTAGGTCTGGAAAAAATAGGCCAGCAGAAGGAATGTAAGCAAAGGCCTGCTTTGGGATACACCCAGATAAGACTGAGTCAGCCTAAGGGTCAGGATTTGGATTAACCAGGCTATCTAGCAAAAACATTCTTTGATTAAGACTTTGTAGATGATGCTGAGTCACCCTATGGGAATGACAGCTCAAGAGGTCCAACAACAGACCAGACAGACATCATGAGGCACAGAGTGGCTGTAAAGGGGAGGGAGGAGGCTGCATTTTCAAGAAGATCTTGCAGAGCCTCATCCATTAGATTTATTTCAGCCTAAGGGTCAGGCAACCTAACCACAGAATGAGCTACAAGGGAATGGCCAGCGAGGTGGGCAAAGCAGATGAGAAAAGCTTGGACTAAGTGAGGAGAATTCACCTCATCTTAAGAAAGGTACTGGAGCTGCTCAAGGGAGGAATACAAGATATGACTCAAAGTTTCACTTCAAGCTTCAGTAAAGAAATATGAATCTGTCCTCAATGGAACATCATAACAAAACAAAAACAGACATCCCCCCACAAACGCAAAAAACTCCCCAAGCAGTTAAAGCACAGTACAAACCAGCCCAACATTTTCCAATCCTGCAGATTTCCCAAACAATCCTCAGTGCCAGTGACTCCAGCCCTTTCCCAATGCATGCTAAGTAAGTGGGGCTTGGCTGCAGAGTTGGGCTCTCTCTGGCCCAAAAAGGGAGCATAATCCAAAATTGAGGCAAGTGCCCTGCCAGCAGCTGATGAGTGAAGTTCTCCCTGCACTTGTAGACCTTCCAGCAGCAATGCAGAGTCTAGCAGTCTTCTCTTCTAATACTGCTCGAATTCTGTTGCCATAAAGAGGGTGGTTTGAATCAAATCCATTTTTATCTGCAAAGTAAACAGACATTTCCTTACAACCGGAGGGATTTACATCAGCAACCAAGTGGAAGGATTTGGATTAACCAGCCTATCTATCAAAAACATTCTTTGATTAAGACTTTGTAGATGATGTTGGGGAGGCAAAAAACGCATCTTTGCTACCAGTGCCATAGCAACAAAATTTGGCGCCTGGGGCAAAGCCCACAGCAGCAGGCCGCCTTCGCCCCACGCACAGATCTGGGGGGCACCCCTCACTGTGCTTGCCCAGGAGTGCACACAATGGCAGGAGCCACCCTCCCCCTGTCCCCACGACCCCACAAACAAGGCACTTGCAGCTCCATCCCGCATCCCGCTGGGCAGTGCCTGTTGGCGTCCCTTCGCTTCAGAGCCCAGGGCAGTCCCCCCACTCACCCTCCTCCCCGTGCTGCAGCACTGTTTGCTAGCCCTCACAGCCCTGGTAAAAAATCATTATGAGGCAAACCATCAGCTTTGGGATGGTATTTCCGTGCCAGTAATTGGTGTTCTGTCTCCCTTCGCCAGCTGTAGGTCATTGATGAGGCAAATAAAGGCAAAAAAAAAAAAGTCTTATAAAATCGTACCAAGCCATGGTTTGTCAACAATAAAATTGTCAAATAAAGATATGCCTAGTTGATTTTGACAGAAATGGACGTAATACATTGGAGAGAGAATTCATAAACAGCTTACAGAGCTACTCTGTATGTTATACCGAGCTTTGCCATGTCACTGTCAGGGACATGGCTGATTTATGCACATAACTTTTCACAAAGTATGGGCATTAACATTTTTAGGGAACTGCATATCACAGAAACTTATAGGGCCAAATCAAGCTTTTGGCATAAAAAGGACCTTGGGACTCTTACACCTACATTTAGAGAGATGCTGACCCTTTGGATGAAGATGGACAAGGAGGAAACTGGCTAATTTGGAGAGACTTCTTTTGGAGGAAAGCCTGAAGGCAAAAATGGAAGATGTGGACATAGTCCAACCTCATATAGATATGAGGCAGGTATGCAAAAACCTAGACCTTGTTTTTCTAGAGTACAGATATTAAAGATTAGATTAGGCACTAAACTGCCTTTGCCAAAATCAAATATTTAAGTGGTATTCACATCCCCAACGTCTTCTCTAAGTTTCCGCCTAAATCTGTAAGCCCCTAAATCCACTAGGCACCTCTGTTTCTGCTGGTGGGCCTACCAAAAGCCTCATAAGCCCTGACATTGTACTACTGCTTGGAGCAGTTGCCAAAGCCAAAGCAGACTGGCTTGCAGGATTCTCTGTCTACACATTTTTTATCTCCCCAGTGGGACACAACCTGACAAGTTGTCGCACCAGGACATGAGCAACCAGGTCTGAAGCCATTTGGGGATTGAGGTGTCAACTGGGGCCAGGATGAGTGAGCAGAGTCTGAGGACAAATCAGGTCAGGAAGTCATGAGCTCAATCCAAGAGTGGGGTCTAGTAGTGAGCCGAATCAATGAACCAGGGCTCAGGCAGAGAGCGGAGCCAAGAAGCAAGCTGGGTCAAGAAGTCAGGAGATCATCCATGGAACAAAGTAAAGGAACAAGCCAGAGAGCATCACAAATCCACCTCAGATCAGGTTGAGACCTGTTGTTCAGACACTTCCTGTGCCTGTCAAGGGATTTATATGGGGGATTTGGAGGCTTTGGTGACCTGGGTTGGCCTGTCTGGTGATAGGGAGTGGGTGGAGGGCTAGGCCCTGCTGGAGGCTTCAGAGCAGCCTGGATCAGTCTGAGCAATCATGTTGGCCAGGCTAAGATCCCTGGTTTGAGGCTGTGGCCTGACACAAGTATGTTCAGATTGGGTCTTCACAAAAGACAGCCAGAAATTGGAAAGCTGGGAATTTGTTGGGTTCTTATGCTGGTATGTCCCTATGATAACCAACTGGTAAGGGCACCGGTTATGGAGGCGATATACATTCTAACCCTTGTTTTGCCTGATTTAGATCAGGGACTTGAACCCAAGCCCCCCAAATCCCCAGTGAGGGGTCTAACCAGTTGTACATTCTGAAGTCTCACTTTCAAGCCCTCTTGATGAATGTTTCCCTCGGTATAAATAGATCAATTCTTACCAGAGCAGAGATTTGCTCTTAATCTCCCATATCAGCACCCTAACCATTGGCCAACAGACTCTTTTTCTCTCGCTGGCCTAATAAAAATTGGATTTATACCCAGTGGAACAGCTCCAACCTGAGAGATTGAGAAAGTCCCACTTCAGATTATCCAATTGCTCAGTTACTCAAACTTTATCTAAGTTACGGGAACCCAAGGATCATGTCTCTAATCCATGCATGGCTTTAAACATAGATCCCCTATATCCAAGGTGAGTACCTGACTACCAGGCTATTGACTATCATGAAGTGGGATCCTTCATGCTCTTTTTGAAGGATTTGGCTTAAGTCTCACTCTTTTCCCTTCCACTGCTGACTATTTTAAGCATAAGCAGTTCCCCGCTCAATACGGTGGCTTCTGTGAATCTTTTGGCATTTAAGTCTCCCCATAGAATGCATAGGGAACCTGGGTGCCTAACTACAACACCATCAAAGTACTTTTGTGAGTCTAAATTCAAGCTACAATCTATCTGGAGCCAGGTTTACCTGACGATTCCTTCTCCTCTGGCTTTCTTTTAGCCTATATGGATGTTCAGGCACTTTGAGGAGTCTCCACATACCTAATCCTTGATGAAAGTGCAGTTGAGCCAAACCGTTAATTCAATAACTGTTGACAGGTGTTGGTGCTTACCCATTTCAGGTTATTAGATTGGTGCATATGGCATGATACTCTAGTGCTATTAAAGCCAAAATTCAGCCATCTGAATCCCAAGCACACTCATATGCGCTTCTCCAAGAACAGGAAGAAATTATCTGTGATGTCTCTGTTGGCCTTTATAACATAAATATGAAAATATTTGCAGTTAAGTAGTAGCTGACAAGTCCAAACAGTATTGAGTAACTTTGCCTGAGCAGAAAAGTATCCACAAAATTAGTGGGATTTAATGGTGGTGTCTGAGAGGACATGGGAATAAATCAGCAAGCCAAAAAAGGCATAAGTAAATATTTAACTGAACACTCAAAACACTTTCCTTTTAGGTAAATTGCTCTGCAGATCTGAGTTCATTCCTGGGTGAAGGGGTCAAAAGCCAGTTGAGTGGCCATCACTGAAACAATTTTAGAAGCAAGTACTGTCACTTTAGGGTAATAATTAACTTTGAGTAAAACATCCACAATTTGAAAAAGACTTGAACTAAAAGAAATAATGATCTTGGAAGTAATGTTCTGCCATAGGCACCTATCAAAGAGACGGGTGTTTTATTCCTTTGTGTCATCTGCAAGATTCACCTCCAATTCTGGTTCCTGCAGCCCTAACCCCCTGGTAGACCTCATAGTAGGTGTCCCCCAAAATAAGTGTGTGGAGATAGGTACATTATGGTGTAAGGTCTATGAGCAGTGAGCCATGTACATGTCCAAATTCTGTTACTGTTGAACTCAAAAGGAACTTGGCCATTTCCCCACCCCATTTAGCACGTAATAGATGCAGGCCCTTTTTCTGACAGTGTCATAGTTTCATAGTTGGTAGGGTCAGAAGGGACCTAAGCAGATCATCTAGTCCAACACCCTGCCATGAGCAGAAAAGGATGCTGGGGTTAAATGACCCCAGCTAGGTGACTGTCTAGCCTCTTTTTGAAGACCCCAAGGGTAGGGGCGAGCAACCCTTGTAAGTTGGTTCCAGCTCCTAGCCACCCTGACTGTGAAGTAGTGCCTCCTGATATCTAGCCTGAATCTACTGTCAATCAACTTATGGCTGTTGTTCCTTGTTCCCCCCGGTAGTGCTCGGGGGAGCAGGGACTCTCCCATTGCCTGCTGGTCTCCCTTGGCCAGTTTATAGGCGGCCACCAGATCCCCCCTCTCAGCCTTCTCTTGTGGAGGCTGAACAGGTTCAGGTCCCATAGCCTCCTCATCGGGCCTGCCCTGCTGCCCCCGATCATGTGGGTGGCCCTCCTCTGGACCCTTTTGGTGCTGTCCACATCCCTCCTGAAGTGCGACACCCAGAACTGGATGCAGTACTCCAACTGCAGCCTGACCAATGTCTCATAGAGGGGGAGGATCACCTCCTTGGACCTGCTTGTGATGCATCTATGGATGCATGACAAAGTGCAGTTAGCCTTCCTGACCGCGTCCCCACACTGTCGGCCCATATTCATCTTGGAATAAATAATGACTCCAAGCTCCTTTTCTGCCTCTGCACTGATGAGAAGGGAGTTCCCCAGCCTGTAGGTGTGCTGCTGGTTCTTCCTCCCCAGGTGCAGCACTTTGCACTTGTCCTTATTGAAACCCATCCTATTCTCATCCGCCCACCTCTGTAACCCATCGAGATCTAGTTGTAGCCTGTCCCTCTCTTCTAGCGTGCCCACTTCTCCCCACATCTTAGTGTAATCTGTGAACTTGAACAAGGTGCTTTTCACCCCCTTGTCCAAATTGCTAATGAAGATACTGAACAGCGCGGGCCCAAGATCTGAGCCCTGGGGGACCCCACTGTCCACATCCCTGCAGGTCAAAAATGACCCGTATACCACCACTCTCAGGGTGCAGCCCTCTAGCCAATTTGTGACCCATCTGACTGTGAAGGCATCGACACCACAGATGCCTAATTTTTTAATGAGGATGGGGTGAGAGACAGTATTGAAGGCCTTCCTAAAGTCCAGAAAGACTACGTCCACTGCAACACCTACATCCAAGGCTTTTGTTACCTGGTCGTAGAAGGCAACCAGGTTGGTCTGACAGGACCTGCCTCTAATGAACCCATGTTGATTGCCCCTAAGCATGAACTCCCTTGCTGGCCCCTCGCAGATGTGCTCCTGGATAATTTTCTCAAAGAGCTTCCCCAGGACTGAGGTAAGATTAATGGGCCTATAATTTCCTGGGTCCTCTTTCCTCCCTTTTTTGAAAATGGGGACCACATTGGCCCTTTTCCAGTCATCAGGCACTTCACCAGAGCACCACAAGTGCTCGTAAAGCTGTGCCAGGGGTCCCGCTATGACCTCTGCTAGTTCCCTAAGCACTCTGGGGTGGAGATCGTCAGGACCTGCTGATCTGAACACATCTAATCCCTCCAGACGTTCCCAGACTAGGTCCTCACTGACCCTGGGCCTGGCTGTGCCTCCCCTGGGTCCATCCCGTATCCCAGTGGGGGGGATGTCCCTGTCCCTGCTCAGAAATATGGAAGCAAAGAATCTGTTAAAGAGGTTAGCTTTGTCATCTGGTGCTACCACCAGATTACCAAGCATGTCCTGCAGAGGCCCCACATTATTTGGTACCTTCTTTTTACCCACTATGTATTTAAAAAAGGATTTCTTGTTATCTTTGATCCTGGTCGCTAGTCCAAGTTCCATCTCTGCCTTAGCCTTCCTAACAGCACCCATACAATCTCGAGCCAAGGAAGTATAATCCTCCTTGGTGATGGCCCCTCCCTTCCATAGGACATACGCCTCCTTTTTGGCTTTGAGACGTTCGTGGATGCTTTTGGTGAGCCATGGGGGCTTTTGAGCACTCTTGCCCCCTTTGATCCGCGTGGGGTTGTCACGCTTTGGGCTTGGAGGATCATCTCCTTAAGGAACGACCACTCTTCTTGGATTCCCAACTCCCCCCTCCTCCGGGACCTCAGTGCCTCCCTGACTAATCTCCTTATCTCATTGAAATCCGCCCTCCTGAAGTCCAGGGCTGCTGCCTTGCTGCAGGCCTTTGCCACCTTGCGCTGGATGGTAAATTCCAGTAGGCGATGGTTGCTATTGCCCAGGTGGTTGAGCACCCACAGTCCCCTCACCAGGTCATCACCTGTGGCCAGGACCAGGTCCAACAAGGCATTTCCCCTGGTGGGACTGTGCACTTCCTGGGTTAGGTGGAGGTCCTGTAACTTGGCTAGGAACCTATGTAAGCGGTCAGACCTAGCTGACTGCTCTTCCCAGCAGATGTCTGGGTAGTTTAGGTCACCCATGATGACCATGTCCCTTGACTTAACTAAACAGTGGCCCAGTGAATCTCTGTAAGTCCAAGTCCTGGCTCTGACGTGTTGCCAATGAGGGCATAATGTAAGCCTGCATGTTTTCATTAACAAGTATTGATTAAAGGAAGGAGAGGAATGTATTGTACTGTTTTGTAGAAAATACATGCATAACTTTGCGTATCTGTAAATAAAGGAAAAGTGTTTGAATACCTCAATAGGAGCTGGGAAGTGCTGTCAGTGGACTGTACAAAATCTGACCTACAAAATATATTTGTTATGATGTTGGTACCATAAAGCTAAAAGGGTAAAACACTCTATGGGAGAAATCTAGGCCCTGAGGAATGTTCCAGTTGATGAATACAGGATTTTATCCTGTAATTCAAAATTAACTTGGAGACATATCAGCTGACAAAATTCTGACTCATCACTACCCAGCTTTTAAATAATCACTAGTGCCATTTTTACAGGGACATGTTTCCATGCTAATGAAAACTGATCAATCTTATCACAAAACTAAAGATTGTGCAAACTCATTCTAGCTGTCAGGTCATTTATGGTCTGAAAGGCTGATCATTTTCTAAGTTACTTTGTGCTTGTGACAAACAATTAAAATATGTATCTTAAGCTCCAGGGCTTAAGGGACTTAAATAATTGAAAATACTTTCATGGAAAAAAAAAATTACAAGCGTAAATGAAAAATGTGACTTGCTTGACCAGATTGTGGTATAAAGGAAAGTTTAACTCGTGGTTAATGAGTGGGGTGTTCTCTCAGGGAAAGTCTGACATGATACAGGCAATAACATATATTTATTCAGATATAACAACAACAACAATAATAATAATAACTATTGCTATTTGCTTATATTGTATTGTATTCAACAGCATTTACTTGTAATTCCTTTGGGAATTTGCTGGCTCTTGGCACAGATAGGTCAAACTATTTTCATCATCATCTCAGAAAAAAATGAGTCTCATTTCCTACCAGGAACATCATAAAGACACATAGTATGAAATACAGTTCTCTTTCTCTCTCCCTTCCTTCTTCCTGTCCCTCCCTCCCTCTCAGCACATACACTTGCACACAAATACATGTGAAAATGTCTACACTACCCATAACATATCCCTTTAAATTCAAGAGCAATACAGTGTTTATTTAAAACATTACATCACCACAGTTATCTGAACAAACATCATGTAAAATAGAAGCTTTATGATACTTTAATAGGAACAAGATCCATTCATAATAAGGGTTATAAAAACATGCATCCTCTGGATGTATTTGAAAATGATTAAGCTGCCAACATACACATGGCCAAGATATTTTCAACACTGTTATTGGAAGCAGATAGGAAAGGGTCCTGCAGTTAAGGTTTTTCCAGTAGAGTTCCCTACTTTGGTTCTGGCAATCCAAGAAGCACATCGGTCTTGACAGAGCTGAGCATCTTAGTACCCTGGTTACACCGAAACCCTGTTGTCATCCACAAACTGGGGATCCTCATGCTTCTCTTGGCTATGGGTCCCAAATTGTTAGGTCTTCTCAGAGCATGCCTACCATTCTTCTTGGCTTGCCTATTGGCAGGTGAAGACAGGTCCCCACCCAGCACGCCGGCTTTTGTGAAGTCTATTCCGAGGTGCCTAACTCTCCCGCTCTGCTGTATAAGGAGCCTCGGTGCCTAATTCAGAGATGTCGATTCCACTAGGAATATAGGCAGTCAAAAGTAATGGCAGCAATTCTGATTTCTGATACTTCCTGATTCAAAGTATATTTTGTGGATCTAGACCTGAGTCTTTCTCTATCTCAGTTCCCTTTCTGTCAATGGGGATGGCAGTAACCTCAGAGGGTTGTTGTCAAGCTAAATATATCCAAAGGTATGAGCTGCTCGGATGGTACGGTAAGGGGAACTGTATAGACCAGGAGTGCTCAACCTCTGGCCTGCCAGCCAAATGTGGCCCACGGAGCCATCACCTCTGGCCTAGGGGGCTTCTCACAGGGTGGGAAACTTGATGGCAGGGAAGCAGTGGCCATTAATATGGTCACCATCCCCTGTCCAGTTCCCAAACCCCAAGCTCTGCTCTGCTGGTCACAGTCAGGCCACCCTCCCCACCGCATCTGGATCGGAGCTGGGCCACACCCCCTGCAATCCCCCCATGGGGCTGGGTTTGGGGCTAAGCCATGCCCCTTTTCCCCCACAAGGCTCAGCCTTGCCCTCTTTTCCCCCATGGGGACAGATTGGGGCCAGGCCATGACACTTCCCCCTCCTCTGGGGGCCAAGCCATGCCCCCTTTTTCCCCTATAGCCAGAATGAGGCTGGGCCATGCCCCTTCCCCTCTGCAGGGCCAAGCTATGCCCCCTTTTAACCCACAGGGCCAAGCTATGCCCCCTTTTACCCCACAGGGCCAGGTTGCAGCTGGGCTGCCCCAAGTTGCTTTCCATTAGCCTGATGGTGGCCACCACACCAGGCCTGGTGCCAGATCGGGACCACTGGTGGGATCTGGCCCACAAACATCTGCCCAAAGTGCACATCTGGCTCACCAGGAAAGAAGGTTGAGCAACCCTGGTATAGTACTATCAATAAGTGGAGGGGAGAGAGAGAGAAGTATGCTAAAAACTTAGCTGGACATGGGTTCTATCAGCCTTCTCAGGTGATGTTAAAATAATTTGATTCCTTCTGTGTAACTAATGAGCTCTCTTCAACACTAGAGAGCCACTATCAGGCACACATCAGATTACTAGGGTAGATGGTCTCTAAAGGAATTTCTTGGTCCAGTAGGTCTCAATGTATTCAGCCCAAGCTCTTAATAAAATCCTGAGTGAGCTGATCTCGCAGTGCACCCAGAATGCTAATGACCTTGGGCTCAGTCATGTTTCTCATAAAGGAAGTAAAAGACACTGGGGAATACCCTGACCTCAACCTCTAGATGGACTTTCTGCTGACCACCCTCAGATGATTTCAAATGTTTGCACAGAGAGGAAGCTGGTTTCTAAGCTGCCAGAACACATACTATAAAGGGAAAAGCTAAAAATCCCAAATTCCTGCACTACTTAAGTGAAATATGACTTATTTACATGGCATGTTTTATAATACACAAGGGGTGCCTTGTGATCTGTACTTGACTTATACTGAGAAGTATAGCTATAGCCATGAAATTCAGTCTGTTCTCTCTCGTTCCCAAGGCAATGTTGTAATATTCATATCTGCTACTAATATAGGTTCCAAGGAGTAAAAACTGAAAATCAGAAGTGCAGTCATCAAACTTACCCATTTCTCACCTGAAGGAAAGTGCTCAGACAATGAAAAGCACAGGGAAGTAACTGACCACAACCAATTAATGCAAGTCACAGGCCAAGGACTCATCTTGGTTTATCACAGCTCAGGAATACAACTGAAATGTCAAATACTTTATATCCCACACATCTCCTGAACATTGAGGTATTTTTATAAATCCCTGCCGTGGAAAGAGAAACAACATACTTTTGTATCAGTGCTAAAGTCACAAGTGCTTTACAAATATCTAAGATAGTTATTTATATCTATAAGGGCTTCCCTACTCCTAACACTCTGAACTGTCAACCTGGTAGACTCATATGAAAACAACATTAGGATCGTACCTTAAATTAGTTAACTCAAGTTAGCTAACCAGATTTAAAAATGCACCCTCTTCCCAAGTGAAAGAGTCACATCAGATACTTAGAGAAACAATACACTTAGAGATGGAAACATAATCTAGGCATTGCCCTCTTTCTTACTATCAATCTACAATTATTCCCAGCTGCACATTTCTTAGTGCTCTGTCCCATCTAAACTGTGCCAAGTGAGTGGCCTCTTCAAATTCCCTTGGGAAACTACTCCCAGTCCCATTGCCAGGAAGTTGTCTCTTCTCTTCTCTTCTCTTCTCTTGATTTTTATTCCATGCTCCTACCTGTAGTACATTCAGTAACTGATATTAGAATCTGGTCCATTGACTATATGAACCAGTACAGTATGAAAAAGATACCTCTTCACTTGAAAAATAGCAGAGACAGGAGATAAGACTATACATAAATGTCTTCTCTCACTTTTATCATTCCCTAATGCTCTCCTATTTAAGTCTAGAAAAAGAGGTGTGGTAAGTCTCTATGTTCCTCTGCTTGGGCCTTATGGGCCACATAGTCACCATACATTATTTCCTGGGCACAGTCCATCAAAATGGACAAACTGAGCAAGTTCCCTGGAGAATGCAGAACAATCACATCAGCACCTATTTCACATGTCTATTCGTGTTCTTTTTTGGCTGCTGATTTTTTTAATCACCTGTATAGAAGCCTTTGTAAACCTATCCATTCTGAATGTCTTATTACCTCATATCAGTAACTGTACACAGTAAGTGGTACAGACCTGCCCACAGTTTAACATCACTAAGAAACTCAGCATTGCTGGCACCTTTTCAAAGGATACTTCTCAAAGCAGGTTTTGGAAGTAAAGAAAGAACTAGAAGTAAGGATAGGGTCACTGAAGTTCAGAAGCCTTTAATACAGCCCTGCCATGTTTGCAGACTGAATTTGTTTTCACAATGCTGCACAACTGCACACTGCCAGGTTTAATGCATTGGCACCATAGACTCATGTATCATCATCACACACACCAGTAAATGGCTTGCGTATGTATTACAAGTAATTTCCTATAGGTGGGGCGATTTGTTTAATGCTCTGCAGCTGCTGTCTATTCTTGCAGGTTCGTTTACTAAGTGCCCTGGTGTTTCATGCAACTCGACAAGCCCTGTCTCAAAACAAGCTTGCGAGGCATCAGGAAAAATCTGCTTTAAAACAGAGAGTTTAGGAGGAAAAACACGTAAGAAATGATGAATCACAAAGGGATCTTATCACTACTTAGTGCTGATTTTACCAGAGGATTCCAGCTGCTTTTAATCAGTATCTCCTTCCTCCATGTCCCAAAGGCTCAGGCCCCTGAGATCCTGAAGCTCTCTCTCTTATTTTGATCTTCCCACAGCCTCCTGCTTCCTGCACTCCAAGAACATACTCCTCTTGTCAAGCTGACTTCCCAGGAAGAATGTCCCCAAGCCTTTTGCCTGGCACCACTGTGCAGTGCATCACTTCTGCCTGAAACCTGAGCGTACAACTGGTTTTGTGCAGTTAGACCTTTCAGGGAGTGCATGAGCACCCTCAGCAGGGGAGGATCCCAGCATTGTGGCATGAGATCATAGATGTTCAAGGCAGAGACAAGTCCAAATCCTAAGTAATTCCTGTATTGTGGGTGCCTAACAAAGACTTAGGCAGAATTTACAGCACTAAGTCACAAAAAGCAGCCCACTTGCATGTTACAAAACCATTTAAATGTCTAAATACATTAGGTGCCTTCATCTGGGCACACAAAGATCCTTTAGCATCTCAACTTAGGTGGCTGCATATGCCTAAAAACAGTTCAGATCAGCCACCCAAGTGCCTGCCTCAGCTGGGTTGTGATCCAGATCAGTGTCAGACAGGGCCTTAAGTCAACCTATGCAGTTTATTACAAAATATGACCACAGGGGTGTACCTGGTAGCCGTGTTGGTCTGAGACAAAAAGACATACAAAAAACTAGAACTCTTGGTTCCAAAATGATACCTTTTATTAGACCAACTGGAAAATGGCAAGAAATTGTCCTTTTCTGCAAGCTTTCGGGATCAAAGTCCCTTCATTAGGGTCTGGGAAAAGTTTAGATGGTACAAGATGGTAAAAAGTCCCCATAGGTAGGAAATAAGCTTCATTTTTGTATGTCTTTTTGTCTCAGACCAACACGGCTACCAAGTATACCCCTGAAGCATGGAAGATGATGACTTTCAGCTGATTTTGGATGTTAAACTTCATTGCAGAACAACAAGGAAGTTTTTTTGCCTCCCTGCCTGCCATCTGACACCTCCAGGGAAGGAATTCTACCTGATCAACACATCAAAGAGCTACTCAGCACAGCTCACAAAGACACTCTCACGGACGACAAACTTCCATCTTCAGCTCCCCCTGTGCAAAAATGAAGTTTATTTCCTACCTATGGGGACTTTTTACCATCTTGTACCATCTACACTTTTCCCAGACCCTGATGAAGGGACTTTGATCCCGAAATCTTGCAGAAAAGGACAATGTTCTTGCCATTTTCCAGTTGGTCTAATAAAAGGTATCATTTTGGAACCAAGAGTTCTAGTTTTTTGTATGTAAAATATGACCACAGCACTCACATTTTACCTAATAGCCTAGTACGGGGTAGGCAAAATGCAGCCCATGGGACAGATGCAGTCTGCCAGGCCATTCTATCTGGCCCGTGGGGACCCTAAAAAAATTAGAAAATTAATATTTATCTGTCCCTGGCTGCCTGTCATGTGGCCCCCGATGGCTTGCCAAAACTCAGTAAGCAGCTCTCTTCCCAAAATAATTGCCCACCCCTGGCCTAGTAGTTAATATACTCATCCAGTAAGTGGGAAACCTAGTTTATAGGCCCTTTCCTGCCTGACATCATTTTAATTCACATTTCCTACTCCCCAGAGGAGGACCCTAACCTTCAGTCTATAGAATAGACTGTCTGGGTACCATTCCACCCTTCCTGCTGGAATTGGCTTATTAGCCAGCCAAGATTAATGGGGTCAGAAAGAAAGCAATTACAAGAAGCAGGACTCCATAATCCAGTGAGAAGAACATCTCCCTGGATTCTGGTCCCTGGTGCCAAGACTATTTCTGTGTTTTTAACCTAAAAAAAAATCTAATATCAAATAGTTTAATATAAAATGTATTAAAAGCTCTAGCCTTGGGGACCAAATCCCAGGAGTCCCTCTTCTAAAGTGAGTACCCTTCTCAGTGGGCCACAGAGTCATGCTCCCTCTTACTTGCTCCCTTTCCAACCCTTTTGGCTTTATGAATCTTGCATTCTTGGCTGCTCTATAGGCAAACTTCAGTGGGAGATTAGAAAGGGATTATCACCTAGACTAGTGCCTGGCTTGGTAGGGTACTTTCCTAGGAAGCAGGCAATGTGAATTTAAGACCCTTGGGCTGAGGACCTAGGTCTTCCGTTTCTTGGACAAGTGCTTTAATCACTAGGCTATTGCAAAAAAGGCGGGTACCAATGCCACCTGCGTTCGAGTGATATATCTTAACACTGAGTGTAATACTGCCGTCAGCTAGGCATCTTAGTTCAGGCATAGATTCATAGATGTTAGGGTCGGAAGGGACCTCAATAGATCATCGAGTCCGACCCCCCGCATAGGCAGGAAAGAGGGCTGGGTCTAGATGACCCCAGCTAGATGGTTATCTAACCTCCTCCTGAAGACCCCCAGGGTAGGGGAGAGCACCACCTCCCTTGGGAGCCCATTCCAGACCTTGGCCACTCGAACTGTGAAGAAGTTCTTCCTAATGTCCAATCTAAATCCGCTCTCTGCTAGCTTGTGGCCATTATCTCCACTCTAGGCTCTCTGGATCCAACACTTGAGAATCATCTAATGTGCAACTCCGAGTCAGAAAAGAGGAACGGTGAACAGAAAAGTTCAGACACACCGCTGAGCCTAACATTTCATATTGGCTAACTATACACATCTCCACGCTCAGCACTTAAGTGCTCTGTCCTGACTTGCCTTTGAGAGGCACCCAGGTCTCCATATTCACTGCAGGGGAAGGCTTGTTAATCTGGATCACCTTCCTGTAGTCAGGTGTACACATCTGGGTCTTGCAATACCTAAGCAAAAACATCTAGAAGGTTGATTTGGATCTGACCCCATTCTCTTCACATATGTTGTGGAGAGATTGTGCAAAACATAGCATTTTTATAAGTCAGGGGAATCAGCACAGGTTCGTGGCAGGCAGATCGTGCCTGACCAATCTAGTTTCTTTTTATGACCAGGTTACGAAACGCCTGGACACAGGAGGAGGGGTGGATGTTGTATACTTAGACTTCAGGAAGGCCTTCGATACAGTATCCCACCCCATACTGGTGAACAAGTTAAGAGGCTG
>NW_005842658.1:248129-278156 GCF_000455745.1 Alligator sinensis | reverse complement strand
GGAGGTTAGATAGGCATCTAGCTGGGGTCATCTAACCCCAGCCCTCTTTCCTGCTTATGCAGGGGGTCGGACTCGATGATCTTTTGAGGTCCCTTCCGACCCTAACATCTATGAATCTATGAATTATATTTTGCGTTCAAAACTAATTCAAATACAGCATCCAAGTCAAATGGGCCTCAGTTATTTTAAGCAATCCTTCTTCAAATAAAAAATCCAAAGTCTCCTGTGTTGGATTTAAGAGTGAAAAATCCTTTAAAAACAATTGTGACATTAAAAAAAATTACACTTTACCTAGAAATGTGACACTGACTTAAGTGTGGAACTGAAGGGTGTAGGCATGAGTCTATCCTGTCTTTGCCCCTTACATGCTCAGTATGTCTAGACAAACACATGTCTCAAAACTTTTCCTTTGGGGTATGTGATTAATGAACAACTCAGAGCTGCTCCATGGGCAGGTAACTACAGATATGCATTACCCTGGAAAAAACTAGCTGCAAGTCTTTTTAAAAGACTTATCATAAATCTTCCCTGCTGGTCTGGTCTTGTTAACTTTTTTATTGGTCTTGGCCACAGTTTTCTGTATGTAGCAATTTTTCAGATAATCTTTAAATCTAGTCAAAAGATGCATCATGAATTCCCTTGAATGTAGGCACTTACAGTTATATTGCTGCAGAGGTATGGTCAAAACAGATTTATATGTTTGCATACATGTCTTTAAAAGACGCTATCACAAAGCCTATGTCAGAACACTGCCAAAGGTATTTCCCCTGTTTTAAACTGTGTACATCATTAACTTCAGGGATTAAAGGGAATATTATGTAATGATAGGACCAGTTGCACTGTACTCTAAAGTAATTCATTTCAGGATATGTCTCTGCAACAGCATGAAGGTGTAACTGCAGCATGTACTGGTTTAATCTAGTCAGCTTGGGAAGCCTAGCAGTGAAGATAAAGTAGCATGGGCATTAGCCATGCTATCAGCCTGAGTAGAAATTCTTCACAAACCCCTTGTACATAGTCTGGTTGCTAAAACTCATGCTGCTACACCTTCCCTGCTATCCAATTTTGAAAGCAGGGACTGAAACCCAAGAATCCCCACCCCTGCCCCTCTCGGCAGACGGTCTTAGCCATTAAGATACAGAATAACATTTGCTCTTGCTTGCTCCCTGGACCATTTATGCATTATTCATTAGACTGCTCTTAGTTTAAAAAATAACAGAAATAACCCTGAAAGCAAAGAGAAACCTAGGACTCCTCAGTCCCAAGGAAATGCCTGCCTCATTGGTCTATAAAGCTCTGAAATTTCTTGCTTGCTGTCCTCTTGGCCTCACGAATCTGACACTAGGCTACCCACTGGAACAACCTTAACAACAGGAGTGGAGGGTGCCCCAACCCAGCCTAGCCCTGGTGGTTAGGGCACTCTTCTAGGAAGCTGATGACCACCTGCATGGGAAATCAGAGTGATATGAGAGCTGCAGATGTCATTGTATATGGAACAAGTGAGACTGCCCATTGCCACTGCAGGCTTACATTGTTGATACACCTTGTTTTAAAATGGCATATGGCAAGTGATTCTTCTCTTCTGTTCAGCACTGGTGCAGCAACATCTGGAGTAGTGTCCAGTTTTGGGCCCCCCACCACAGAAAGGATGCAGAAAAACTGGAGAGAATCCAGTGGAGGGCAACAACAATGGCACATGACTTCTGAGGAGAGGCTGAGGGAACTGGGCTTATTTAGTCTGGAGAAGAGAAGGCTGAGAGGGGATTTAGTATCAGCCTCCAACTATTATTTACTGGACACGTCCACATGAGATGCTAACTGCGCAGTAGCTGAATAATACTGCGCAGTAGTGTGTCACAGCACAAACAGTGCTAATACACTACTGCACAGTATCATTAGGCTGCTGCTCAGTAGCATCATTAAAAAGGCATTTGCCAGTGCTACTGCACAGTACTGCTGGTTACTGCACATTAATTTAGTACTTGATTATATAAGTACTAAACGTAATGCTCAGTAACTACAGCAAATTCATGAACATGTAGACATGCCCACTCTCTTTCACAATACAAGAACTAGGGGTCACAAAAAGAAACTAGTAGGTAGTAAGTTGCAGACTAACAAAAGAAAGTTCTTTTTCATACAGCATTGCAATTCAAGTGTGGAACTCATTGCTACCAGATGTTGTGGAAGGTAACAGGTTAGCTAGATTAAAGGGATTGGACAAATTCTTAGAAGAAAGGGCAATCAGTAAATATTGAGCATGGGAGTTAGAGATACAACGTCTGAATTAGAACTTCCTAGACCTGAAATGTTGGGGATGGGTGGGAAACCTGTTCATACCCAGTTCACTCTCCCTTTCAGCATCCACCCTCTGCCACTGTGTGACAGGATACTGAGCAAGGTAGACTTATGGTTTGACTCAGTAAATGGCAATTCTTATGTTCTAATATTCTTATGAGGAATGCAGACATATGTAAGTCCACCGCTCGTGGTCTCTGCAGGGGCTTCCAAAGTATCAATATCTGTTCTTGATCTGGGTAAGTGCAGGTGCAATTTGTTGCTGCCAAGACATTTCCATTTGGAAACTCCACCCATCAAGTGGTTAGCACATAAGTGCCTGTTAAACAAACACCCCAGGCAAGAGTCTCCTCTTGAAGTAGCTTATGCAGCCAAATGAAGCTATGTGCATGAGGCTTACTCACTTTTTCTTTCATTTCTCCCTCTATTAGAGGAGGAGACTTGCAGAAGCCTCTCTCCCGTTGAAGCTCCTATTGATTTAACTGGATTAGGGTCAGCACCTTAAATGCCCAGTGAGCCCAGTATCTCACATTCCTCTGCAGTGATTGCAGATGCCTAGCTGTGATGAGGTTGGTCAGGGGAAATGCTGTTGTGCTGTGAAGCTAAAAACCTACATCTAGTTTCCTTGTCATGGTGTCCACTAAGTTCCAATTATCCATTTTAATATTTCCCAAAGAGCTTCAGGCTTGAATAGTTTTAAGTTGTGCAGTTTTGGGTTCAAGGAAAGGATAAATGATAGAATCCTGTTACATTCATGCTGCCTCCTCCACCACCTGTTTGCCTGCTTCTTCCACAAGCACCGCCACCCTTGTGGCCATGCTGACCCATAGCCTTGGCACAAGGTCCCAAGAACGGTTTGTGCAGTTGCTATCCTGTCCTCCTTTAGAGTCCAAATCCAGACTCACCAGTCCCACAACATTGACAAGGAACTGCCAGCTGGCCACAGCCGAGATATGGTCATTTCATGTGTAAGTCATCACATTCTGGCCATTTTTTGAATTACCAATAATTGGTTTAATGCCATCTAGTTGGACATATAACAGATCTGTGTAACAACATGGTTTCTTTCACTGCTTCTCTCATCCTCTGTCCCTATCCTTTCTGTTGGTTTGTTATACCCACTTCTTTCATTTTGTCTTAGATTAAAAAGTAAGTTTTGGGAAAGAGATTCTCTCTTATTAGGTGTTTCTAATACTAGGCTGGAGACACACTGTACTGCAGAAAGGGAATAAGGACTGGCCAAGTTTTCCTTCAGAGTTCTCAGTTCTGCTTGTGAATCACAATCCTGACTTGCCACACTGCCCATGACTTGACCATTCCTCCAGTGGGCAGTAACAAGCAGTTATAAAGAATGTGAGACCTTACTCTTCCTTCCTTCCTTCCTACCTTTGCCCTTGTGGCCTTGCTGCCTTGTGCTGTAAACCTACAAAGTATCACAAGTGAGGCAGACAAAGCATCTCACTGTTTGGGTGGGACAGCTTCAACTGGAGAGAGGCTTTTGATTTTGCATAAAAACCTACATGGTGCAGAAGTTGCAGAGCCAGTGCTCCAAGGAACATGGAGCTGTGGGAGGCATTATCTGTTAGATAGCCGGCAAAATAAAGGTCCTGATTACATACGTTATGCCATTAAAGACCCTATGGCAATTGCTGCAAAGCAATACAAATGGTTCTTGCTAGCTATAAAGTTTGAGTATGGATAGAGATAACAACTGTATTGATATTAAAGGATACCAATATAAGGAACTATGATGCAGCTGTTACAGCTGCAGGATTCTGTAACAATTCACGTGTAGCAAAACTACTACCGCTTCAACCCTGTTTCATTCGAAGTCAGGATGATTTAGCTCATTTGTACTGCTACTGGCTTATGCAGACTTTGTAACAGAGGATGTTCTCTCCCAGGATAGGGACAGACATTCAAAAAACCTGAGCCTGAATTCATTCAATCTTTGCAGGTTAGTCTAACTTGGCTAAGCTAAATCACTTGGTAACTGCTCAGACCTCCCCTCTGGACTGAAAAAAAAATCAGGTACATGCCTGCAGTGGCTTAGGCTAGAAGCCAGGGAGCCTAATGGAGCTTTTTTAAAACAGCTCTTCCAAGGAAGGACATTAAGCTACCTGTTGATTAGTTCTAAAAAGCCAGTCTGCCTTTGTGCTATCTGCCACAGCACAGACTGTAGCCAGCATGTTGTCTGCTAGTTAATGCTGAGGTGTCTATGTAAGGCAGACAGGTGGGAGAATAATCCCTCCTTAACATGGAGAAGCCAGGCAGATGCTCTGTGCCTCCAAGTCTCTGGCGAGCTCCAGCCAGGAAGTAAAGAGGAGGGGTCAGCCCTGCTGTGGAGCAGAGAGCCCTGCCCAGCCCAGAGGGCATGCCAGGATGCTGGGGGGGGTCTGATCTTAAACCAGGAAGGGGTCTGGGACAGACATTGCATAAACTGGTTTGACTCAAGTCAGTTCAGTCTGATACTGCATTCAAACAGGTTTATCTCAAGCTGGTTTGAGCCTTTTTCAAACTGGTTTATGTGCACTGAACATCTGTTCTATTACAGGCTTAAACCAGTTTCTGATCACTTAAACTGGTTTATGTGTAATGTCTGTCCTCAGCCACAAGCAGCCCTCCCTTTAAATCAGTTAGAAATTATATTTGTCTATACCCTCAGGTTCATTCCCAAATGAGGTAATAGAAATCTATCCAGTTAAAACTCCCCTTGAGTTTTAGCTGCAGATGCAGTTTTCACTTGTCCTTCCCTAAACTCTTATATGGTTCTGCTTTTATGTGTTGTCTGTCACCGTGGGTGAAAAAAAATCTTTGTATTAGTAAAGCTTGTTAGAGTTATTCAAAATGATTCTCCATGTTGCATTATATTTTTTATTATTAGCATAATGTAAAGCTGCATGTAGCTCTGCAGTAAGCACTTTTTAAAAACTGAATTCATCTGCCTGTAATATTTTAACAGTATGAAACAATTTTAAGCAATTAAGGGAGAAAGTGATTGTAGGCAAACAGATACAGCATGAAAACTTAAAAAAACCCAACCCTTGGGCTCTAGTTCTCTCAACCCTAGACCTAGGCAAAACATGACCCTGTTATTTGACCCACAAGTGACTCCATTTCCCCTTGACAAAACTGGTCTAATGCTGACTTGTCAAGGGAAGTTATGAAGTTTACTTGTGTTATAGTCCTGAAACACTTCAGGCTTCTGAGATAAAAGGTTTAACTTAAATACAATGTATTATTACAGGGTATGCTCACATTAGGCAGGTCCTCACATGCAGGGGCTTGCGTTATAGGCTGCATCCAGACCTTCACATTTAGGTGTTTCCCGTGCTGCCACCTTACAGTGCAAGGGGGGAGTTTGACCCGTGGTGATCTAGGGGTGAAAAAAAACAGCACATTAAAAAAAAGAGGAGCGGCACACTTGGAGGCAGCATGAGCTGCCCCAAACTAGAGCCTGGCCAGCTACAGCCACAATCTGGCTGCTACCTTGGCTGCAAGCTGCAGCTTCCCTGGCCCCCAGGTAAGGCTGCTGGGGCCAGCACAGTTGCTGGCCCCAGCCTCCCCTACCCCACCTGGGGTAACCTGCCACAAGCCAGAGGGTGCATGGCACAGGAGTTCCCCAGGGACAACTAGCAGTGTGCAAGGTGTGCCGCTGATAGGTGTCCCTGGGGAATCAAAAGTCCATGCGCGTCTGGATGCCACCATAAAGGCGCAAATAGCAGTGGCACAATTCATGCTGCTGCTGTGTGCACCATCACACACTCCTGCACATGGACTTTGGCACACAGTGAATGATCTCAGGTAGGGGTAGGGGAGGCTGGCCCCAGCAGTGTTACCTGATGTCATGGTGCACAGATCCAGCAGCACAGAGCCTGCCCAGCAGCCAAAGTGTTGCTCTGGATGGCCAGCCCTCC
The DNA here is from genome assembly GCF_000455745.1 of Alligator sinensis. Lineage (NCBI taxonomy): Eukaryota > Metazoa > Chordata > Crocodylia > Alligatoridae > Alligator > Alligator sinensis. Next base: position 271,941 of record NW_005842658.1, on the reverse strand, counting down.
ATTTGTTCCAGTGTGTACTACAAATGCATGCTAAGAACCACGTTTTCCCCCCAAGTCTTTTTTTTTCCTAGTGGGATTTCCTGGTACCAAATGTTGCCACCGCTCTGCACATTTGCAACGCAGCACATGTTTTCACATTCCCTGCGTGCAGTTTGTGGTGCCACAAACTGCACACCCCTGCATGTGGGAACCCGTTCATTGGGAGCACATTTTTATGACAAACCATATGAAACAGAGAGAACAGAAATGCTGACCCAACTTTCATTCACTTGGCTGCAGAGAGTGGGCAGAGGGGCTCCTTTTATATTGTTTACTTCAAACAAACAACTCCTGTGAGCCTGGGAGTCTCCCGTGGAAACTAAATGTAAGAACCAAAGCCCTTTTCATGGGTATTTTTATTTTAAATCCACATGAATCTTAAATTCATCATGTGGAGAGAATGTGGAACACATCTCTTTTTTTTCCATGTAACGCTCACTTTCCCACAATGGATAAAAATCATTTTCTTATACAGATTTGTCTGTTCATTCACCCAAGGGTAACAAAATAGCTCAGAGGCAGGAACACCCTGTCCCAGATCCCTGCCAAAAAGAAGGACTCACTCTTGGGGGTTCCTATGAAAAGCTATGCTATTTCAGACAAGGGTACATGTGTGGCCACCTACACACTACCTCCCTTGCTCCTAATTCCTTAGCTATTGCTCAGCACTGAGTAATAAGCTCTAGCAACGTGATTCACACGAGCCCCAGAGTGTGTGCCAAGCTGTTGTCACTACCCCTTCCAGGTTTTAGGGAAAGTTGTGTGGGTGGGGGAAGTCCACGTTTTAATCTGAATGTCTGATCAAATGTTGGAATAAAGATTAAGCACTTCATACATTTTAGTTAGAGCTCCTGCAACTCAAAATACAACTCAGCTCTTTACCAGGGCAGTTATTAGCATAACAAAGTGTTTGTATGTTTTCATGGAATTGATTTTCACTGTTGTAATGTGCAAAGGATAAAGATTTTAACAATAAGAAAATAAAACTCTCATAACAGTAATTGAAAACCAAACCCCATGAGAGCTGTCATAATGGGTGAGAAGTACAGTGAAGCAATACACAAGAAAATCTTTGTCATTAATAGCGAATACAGAGTGCAATGTGTTGCTAGTAAGGCAGGGATTGTAGGAGGCAGGCATTACAGCAGTGCAAAATGTGCAGCTGCCCAGGGCTCTGAGCTGGGCAGAGGCCCAGGTTTCATTCCAGTTATGTGTTGCAACAGACTGTCAGTAAAACTAGGTTGGAGCAGAAGTCTGCATCAAAACCTTTGCAAACCCAACCACTGAGAGGTGCGAGACCTGGATGATGCCTTGGGGAATTGGCTTCTGCCCCTGGCTCACAGTTACAATGTGAGGTAAGACAAGTCAATTAAAACAAACTTTGCACAGTTGGGCACTAACCACATGTCCCTCATTTTATGAGTACCCAGCCCAAGGCCCTGCAGTCCACTTTTACAGCAGTGCTGAGCACTCACTGATATAACTAAAGTAAATGGGAACTATGATTTGATTATCTAAACTGCTATAAAATACCAGGTCCCCTGAGTCCTGGCCCCTTGCTTTTTTGTATTTCAGCACAGTAACTCAATATTAGCAATCCCAGGTGATCAAGAGTCATAAACTACACACCCCGGCATAGCTAAAATTTGCTACAAGGTTGGAATTTGGCCTGCATTTGTTCCAGCCTCACAGCTTCAGTCTCAGTCAAAATCCTTTTACTTGCAGACAGAGAGAGAGAGAAAAAATTGGCCACGTTATTGACCCCTTCTCCTTTTTCCTAAGTATCTACCCCATGATTATCAAGCCCTGCCTCTTGTGCCTATCCATCCTTCTTCTCTGTCTATAGACAGAATGTTCTCAGAGAAGGTGGCATCTTCAGGGACCTAGCTGCAAACTCTGACAAATCTTCAATGAGGCTTATAACATGTCCAATTTTATTTACATGGGTAAAACAATGTATTTTCCCCCTAGTGTTCAGTCTTCACATGTAAAAGGGAGTGCCCAAACAGTAAAACCTTTAGCTTTTTTTTCTTCTCCTTCATATGTAGTCCTCTCTCATTAAACATTTCCTGAAGGTAGAATCCTTTATGTTCCCAAATATCCCCTATATATACTTTGAAGCAGTAAAACAGTACAAACATCTTTTTTGTCATATTTATTTGAGATTGCAAAATATAAACACAAATACCATAAGCCTCTAAATTGGCAATATTTTATTTACTCCCTTAAGATTTGTATCATATATCTTATTTTATAAGATATATGATATGAAGGAAGGCTATCAACATGGTCTCTCACCCCATTCTCAGTAAGAAACTAGGAGAAAGTGGTGGTGATACCTACACGGTCAGATAGGTCACTAACTGGCTGGAGGGCCGCACCCAGAGGGTGCAGGTGGACGGGACTTATTCGGCCTGGAGGGATGTGGGCAGTGGGGTTCCCCAGGGCTCGGTCCTCAGGCCCGCACTGTTCAATATCTTCATCAGTGACTTGGGTGAGGGGATAGAAAGCCTGTGTTCAAGTTCACAGATGACACTAAGATGTGGGGTGAAGTGGGTACGCTAGTAGGAAGGAACAGGCTGCAAGCAGATCTAGACAGGTTACAGGGGTGGGCCGATGAGAACAGGATGGGGTTCAACACTGGCAAGGGCAGGGTAATGCACCTGGGGAGGAAGAACCAGCGGCATACCTACAGGCTGGGGAATTCCCTTCTCGCCAGTGTTGAAACAGAAAAGGATCTTGGAGTCATCACTGATGCCACAATGAACATGGGCCGACACTGTGGGGACGCGGTCAGGAAGGCCAACCGCACCTTGTCGTGCATCCACAGATGCATCTAAAGCAGGTCCAAGGAGGTGATCCTCCCCCTCTATGCAACACTGGTCAGGCCTCAGCTGGAGTACTGCGTCCAGTTCTCGGCACCGCACTTCAGGAGGGATGTGGACAGCATGGAGAGGGTCCAAAGGAGGGCCACACGCATGATCAGGGGTCAGCAGGGCAGGCCCTATGAGGAGAGGCTGAGGTACCTGAACCTGTTCAGCCTCCAAAAAAGAAGGCTGAAAGGGGATCTAGTGGCAGTCTACAAACTAGTCAAGGGGGACCAGCAGGCATTGGGAGAGTCCCTATTCCCCCGAGCACTCCCGGGAGTTACAAGAAACAACGGACACAAGCTAGCGGAGGGTAGTTTCAGGCTAGACATTAGGAGGCGCTATTTCACTGTCAGGGCAGCTAGGACCTGGAACCAACTTCCAAAAGAAGTGGTGCTGGCTCCTACCCTGGGGGTCTTTAAAAAAAGGCTGGACAAACATCTGGCCAGGGTCGTTTGACCCCAGTACTCTTTCCTGCCATGGCAGGGGGTCGGACTAGATGATCTCCTGAGGTCTCTTCTGACCCTACCAACTATGAAACTATGAAACTATTTTAAATTACTATTTTTATTTTTGTATTACTTTAGCATCTGTGAGCCAGAGTCATAGATCAAGATCTTGTTATGCTTTATAGTATAACAACACCAAAAGAAAAAGATAGCATGAATCAGCCAGTTCACACAGTTTGGCATCATACTGATTTGTTGCTTCTCCATATTCCTGACCAGAGTTGTTGAAAAGAGCCTTTTTATGTTTGATATTCTGTGTGGTTTTAAAGTGCTTCTAGGATTTTATATGGGTCCTTCTCGTCTGTGGCTGTGTGCAGAAGCTGCTGGCAGCCAACGTGCATTACATTTAAGTATGTGATTTCTCTTATTTTGCCTTCTTTCTAATTCAATCCCATTTTTAATTTCAAAGGGTTTTTTTCATTTGATCTAAAGACTGCCCATTTGTTGAAGTCACCCTCTTGCATGTCCCTCTGTCTGGAGACAGAAAATTGGCTTGGTGAAATGATTACTGTTTTCGCATTATCGTTGTTGGGTATTGTTTCCCTCAGCATTATTAGCTTCTGATTCCTCATGCCTACAACAGCCAAGTCATTTTTTACACCAAATATAAGAGAGGTTCAAAATAGTTCATTGTTCCAGCTCTATTTGTTCCACCAGGCCTGCCGTTGTTTCTCAGCAAGCATGTCCTGAAAGAAGAGTTTTCTACATTCCAAGACATTGGCTTTTATTAACAGGCTATTACTCCCTCTGTTGGCAAGCTACCTATTATACCTCTTATCTTCTTTCCCAGAAAAGATGAACCGTTTTCACTGAAACTTAAAAAGCTGAGGCACTCTCCCAGAAAGGCACACTGCAGCCTGAACAAAGCCTGGCAAAGTTATATATGACAGAAAACATTTCTTATAATGTAGAGTGTTAGGAAACCTTAACAACTGACAGGGGTATCAGCTCCAGCTATAATGAAAAGTACTGGATTAAAATGCCTTGGCCCAACAATTGAGTACATGCAAGCAGTCCTTGTAACACAAACTACATTGCCTGGTTGGTATTACTTTCCTCTCTTCAGCAGGCATATCTGAACGCAAAGGTTCCTCGTGTCCGGCCTAAGAAGAGATGCCACTTTTGGATTAACTGGCTTTTAGAAGTGGGAACCTTACTGCTGGTGGTATATTAATTCATATAAAATGGTGTGCATTTCCAATTATTTTGTTTGGGAATTTTGTCTAATAAAAAATAGACACACACTTGCAAACACACAGTCCTGGAAAAATGCTTTATGTTGCTATTGACCATATAAACTTACCAGTGTGGTATCATACTCTTGGACTGGAACCTGAGCCAGTAAAACCAAAGTCTCTGTGGGCACATTCAGACGAGTGCACACGTGAGTTTCCCCAGGGACAAATAGCAGTGGCACTTAGCTGCGCCGCTGCTACATGTCCCTAGGGAACACCAGTGCACGTGCGCTCTGGCGCATCACAGATTGCCTTGGGTGGGATGGGGAAGGCTGGGGCCAGCACCTGGGCTGGCCCCAGCAGCCTTACCTGGGGTCCTGGGGGCATCATGGGGCTCCAGAGACAGTGATGTGGTGCACAGAGCCTGGCCAGCAACCAGACGGTGGCTCTGGCTGGCTAGGCTTCAGTTTCAGGCCATGCATGCTGCCACCACATGCCCCACCCTGCATTTTCTCAGGTGCAGGTTTTTTTGACACCAGGATCTCCCGGTGTCATAAAAACCCGACCATGCAGCAAATTAGCAGCACAGTGAATGCGTCTGAATGTACCCTATGGTAGCTTCTCTTTGGAGATAACAGGACTGGCTAAGGACAAGATCCTTACAGTGTTTTAACTGCAAGGGTGTGTAATAAGGAGAATCATGTTTATCAACTGTCTGCATTATCAGTGGGTGCGTCTACATAAGACACTACTGCACAGCAGTTACAAGTATTTAGTACTTGTATAATCAAGTACTAAATAAATACACAGTAACCAAAGTTACTGTGCAGTAGCACCAGCGAACACCTTTTTAGTGATGCTACTGTACAACAGCCTAATAATATTGCTAAGGAGTGTATTAGTACTGTTTGTGCTGTGATGTGCTACAGCATGGTATTATTCAGTTACTGCACAGTTAGCGTCTCATGTAGACACACCCAGTAAGTAGTATTATTTTACTTAGGAGCCCGGCACTTCTTTCTCAGAATTAGGTGGGGCTCTCTGAAACCCTCATGTATTGAGGGTTGTCCATAGGTGTCTTTAAATGGAAGACATGGCTATTTCTGAAGGGAATGATAACCTGCCAGTAAAGTATATCCATGCCTACTTAGCATTCTTGTTCTCCTGGCTGGCCTTTCAAACTGCTTATTTTTATTTATTGCCTGTCAGTTTAGTATCATGTTAGGATTCCTCCATACTGAGCATGTCTGTGTATCAAGATGCTTTTTCTAATGCACATTAAATTGAGTACCTCCAATGCAAGGTACTAAAGAAATGCACACTAGGCTGCCTTAATACACAGTAATGAATGTGCAAGATTGCTAAGTGATGCTTAATGTGCAGTAGCCTATTTTACTGTGCATTAGCATAATTGCATGTTTTTTACATGACACTTTAATGCATAGTAAAATAGGCTACTGTGCATTAAAGCACACATGTAGACACACCCACTTCTTTGCAGTGCATAGCGTGGATGCCCAGCAAAATTAGATTAGAGCTTCATTGAATTGGTTCATTCTTGCAAATTCCTGTCTGCAAATTCCTGTCTTCACAAAAATCCTGGAAGAAATCACACCTGATATAATACTGGTTGAGTGCACTCACCAATAGGTAACCATGATGGAACTGGAAAACAAACCAATCAATGTATCCGTTTCCTCTGAGAAAAAGTTGCTGAGTTATCATATAGTTATTCATTGTTGAGCATAAACAAAACTGTATTTGAAATATTGTTAGAGCAGGGCTTCAAAAGAGTCTTGCATTAAACTAAACTGGCTATACAGGAACCTTAACGTAAGTGTTGTTTTTTCATTTTTGAGACCTAGTCATTTTGACTGAATAGTCAAAGTTTAACTTGATTCAAACCACATCACTCCCTTATGTGACATTTGCACCATAAATTAGGGGGATTTAAGCACAGTAGCCTGATAGCCCACAAGGTTTTGATGGAATTTTGACTTTTTGGATACTACTGCACCTAATAAAGACCTGAAATTATTTGTAATGTCTAACAATTTGACCATGGGATGCTATTCCAATTAGAAAGATTGCTAGCAAGAGACGGGATCCACCTGACAAAGAGAGATACGAGCATCTTTGCAGACAGGCTCACTAACCTAGTGAGGAGGCCTTTAAACTAGGTTCACTCAGGGATAGAGAACAAAGCCCTAAGCTAAGTGGGGGAACGGGGGACCTGGAGGAAGCAGAAGCAGGATGGGATAGCAGGGGAAGCCTCTGTAACAGAGCACAGGGTGCTCTGTTACTTGCAGGGGCCTGAGTGGCAGCTAGGCAGCCTGCAGCTCCCTGCCATGCCAGTTAGGCAGTGTGGCCTGATTGGAAGCAGGGCCCATCTGTGCTTCATAAGAGCTGAGCCCTGAACTGCAAAGAGGCAGCAGTTCGCTGCCAGCAGCCAGGGAAAACACCACCTGGCTGGGCTACTGCTCAGAGCAACATCTTGAAGGTAAGGGCTGAGGTGATGGGGAAGGAGAAGACCCCATGATCGTGGGTAAGACTTGAAACTGCACCCTGCCAGGGAAGGGTGGCCTGGTGGAGCTACCTGTGGTGGGGTAGCTCCCCAGAAATGCCAAGCCAGTTACCTCCCCGGTGAAAGGCTAGTATGGAGGATGGAAAGACCTGTGGCAATCCCCAGACTCTCGGTAGAGATCTGGGGCTAGACTAGAGTGAAGCTAGACTAGAGTGAAGCTCCAGGTGGTAGGGTCCTGAGCCTTGGAGAGATATTAAGGAAGCTCCTGGGGCCAGGGATGTGGGGATAACCCAGGGAGGGCAAGGGAACAGGGCTCAGATCCCATACAGAGGGCTTGGTGTGTAGGGCCTGAGGCCCAGTGTATGTATGTGTGTGTGTGTGTGTGTGTGTGTGTGCTCATGTAAAGAGAGAACCCAGGGTGAGGGTGCTGGGACCATGAGATCTGGTAGAGAGTGAGAGTCTGGGCGAGACTCTGGAGCTCGGGTCCCAGTGTGAGCCACTGGAGAGAAAAACATCTGAGAGGCATGGGATATGACTAGATCTGGACAGATTACAAGGGTGGGAAGATGAGCATAGGATGGGTTTCAATACTGACAAGTGCAAGGTACTGCACCTGGGGAGGAAGAACCAGCAGCACACCTACAGGCTGGGGAACTCCCTTCTTGTCAGCACAGAGGCAGAAACGAATCTTGGAGTCATTACTGATGCCAAGATGAACATAGGCCGCCAATGTGAGGAAGGGGTCAGTAAGGCTAACCACACCTTGTCATGCATCCACAGATGCATCACGAGCAGGTCCAAGGAAGTGATCCTCCCCCTCTATGCGACATTAGTCAGGTCACAGTTGGAGTACTGCGTCCAGTTCTGGGCACCACACTTCAGGAGGGATGTGGCTAGCATTGAGAGGGTCCAAAGGAGGGTAACTCGCATGATCAGGGGGCAGCAGGGCAGACCCTATGAGAAGAGTCTACAGGACCTGAACCTGTTCAGCCTCCACAAGAAAAGGCTGAGAGGGGATCTGGTGACCATCTATAAACTTACCAAGAGGGACCAGCAGGGAACAGGAGAGACCCTGTTCCCCTGAGCACTACCAGGAGTAACTAGGAATAACGGCCAAAAATTGAATGAGAGTAGGTTCAGGCTGGACACCAGGAAGCACTACTTCACAGTCAGGGCAGCTAGGATCTGGAACCAACTTCCAAGGGAAATGGTGCTCACTCCTACCCTGGGGTCTTCAAAAGGAGACTACATAATCACCTTGCCGGGGTCATTTGACCCCAGCATTCTTTCCTGCCATGGCAGGGGGTCGGACTTGATGATCTGCTCAGGTCCCTTCCAACCCTACCAACTATGAAACTATGATAAGGGGAGGTTGGAGTTGTATATCTAGGCCCTTGTCATCATGGCAGATAAATGGGCAGCCTCCCACCTTAGTGACATCAAATAATCATTTAACATCAAGACGTGGCAGACGAGGTAGGTGGGCAGTTAGCCCTAAGAAAAAATGGGCAGGCCAACATTGAGACCGGCCCTGGAACACCCACTTGTTACAGCCTCATTGTTTCTGAGAAAGTAGGGCAATTGTTTAGTCACCTCAAGTGTCTGTACACAAATGCACAGAGCTTGGGAATCAAGCAGGAAGAATTGGAAGTCTTTGCACAGTCAAGAAAATATGATGTGATCAGAATAACAGAGACTTGGTGGGAGCTCACATGACTGGAGCACTGTCATGGATGGGTACAAACTGTTCAGGAAAGACAGGCAGGGGAGAAAAGGAGAAGTTTCGCTGTATGTAAAACAGCTGTATGATTGCTCAAAGCTCCAGTATGAAACTGGAGATAGGCCTGTTGAAAGTCTCTGGGTTAAGGTTAGAGGGGAGAGAAACAAGGGTGATGCTGTGGTGGGTGTCTGCTATAGACCATCTGACCAGGAGGATGAGGTATAGAGGAGGCTTTCTTCAGACAACTAGCAGAAGTTTCCCAATCACAGGCCCTGGTTCTCATGGGGAACCACCCTGACATATGTGGGAGGGCAATACAGCAGTACACAGGCAATCCAGGAAGTTTTTGGAGAGCATTGGAGAGAACTTCCTGGTGTTAGCATTGTAATGACCAACTAGGGGCTGTGCTCTTCTTGACCTACTGCTCACAAACAGGGAAGAATTGGTGGGGGATGTAGAAGTGGATGGCAACTTGGGCAGCAGTGACCATGAGATTATTAAGTTCAGGATCCTAACAAAAGGAAGAAAGGAGAACAGCAGAATATGGATCCTGGACCCCCTCAGGGAACTGTTGGGCAGGATCTCCAGGGAGACCCATCTGAGGGGGAGAGGAGTCTGGGAGAACTGGCTGTATTTTAAAGAAACCTGACTGAGGACACAGGAACAAACTATACTAATGTGCAGGAAGAATAGCAAATGTGGCAAGCAACCAGCTTGGCTTAACAGAGGACTCTTCAGTGAGCTTAAACACAGAAACGAAGCTTAGAAGAAGTGAAAGTTTGGACAAACAACATGGGAGGAGTAAAAGAATATTGCTGGAGCATGCAAGGATGAAGTTAGGAAAGCCAAAGTGCAATGGGAGTTGCAGCTAGCAAGGAACATGAAGGCTAACAAGAAAGGTTTCTACATGCTTTGGAGTTTTTTTGCAACAAGAGCACACTGTTGGCTTATATTTAGCTTATAGAAAACATAGAAACATAGAACCAGAAAGGACCTGTAAGATCATCAACTTTGGTTCCCTGCTGTGTGCAGGAAGTTATTGGGCTCAGATGAGCTCAACAAGGTACCTACCCAACGTCATCTTGAACACCTCCAAGGAAGGTGATTGCACTACCTCTGCCAGGAGTGTGTTCCAGATTCTGGTGACCCTTACAGAGAAGAAGTTCTTTCTTATATCTAGCCTGAATTTACCCTCTATTAGCTTATGCCCATTGGTTTTCATCCTCACTTGGGATGCCTTCCTGAAGAGTTGCTCCCCTAGATCCTAGCGCTCTCACTTCTGACATACTTGTAGGCAGCTATCGAGTCGCATCTTGATCTGCTCTTACTCAGGCTGAACAGGCCCAGTTCCTGGAGTCTCTCCTTGTAGGACCTGTCCTCCATGCCTTTGGCCATACAGGTTGCCCTTCTTTGTACCCTCTCAAGCTTAAGCATATCCTACTTGAAGTGTGGTGCCCAGAACTGGACACAGTACTCCAACTGAGGCCTCACCAGTGCCAAATAGAGAGGGAGAAGCACCTCCCTGGATCTATTGGCCACACATCGGCTGATACACGCCAGGGTTCTGTTTGCCCTGCTGGCAACCTCATCGCACTGCTGGCTCATATTCATCTTTTGGCTGATTGTGACCACCAGGTCTCATTCAGATACTGTGCCAGCCAGTGGACCACCACACATCGTGTAGTTGTGGTGAGGGTTCTTCCTACCCAGGTGAAGGACCTTGCACTTATCTCTATTAAACTTCATCCAATTTCATTCAGCCCAAGATTCCTATCTGTCAAGGTCATCCTGGATCCTGGCCCTGTCCTCCAATGTGTCCACGTTTCCCCACAGCTTGGTATCATCCACGAATTTAAACACTGAGCTCTCTACCCATCATCCAAGTCATTGATGAATATATTAAAGAGCACAAGTCCAAGCATTGATCCTGGGGGACGCCACTGGAGATGGCCCTCCAGAATAAGGCCATCCCATCACTTACCACCCTCTGGGAGCAGCCTCTGAGCCAATTTTCCACCCACCTCACTGTAGTCTGGTCCAGCCTAACAACCTCCACTTTGTTTGCGAGTATCCCATGGGACGCAGAATCAAAGGCTTTACTGAAGGCTAAGAAAATCACGTCCATCTCATGTCCCTCGTCCAGATGGCTAGTTACCTGGTCGTAGAAGGACACAAGGCTTGTCAGACATGATCTTCCCTGAACAAAACCATGCTGGTTACTTTTCAACACCCTGTCAGTTACCAGCTTGTTCTTGATGGCCTCCTTAATAAAATTTTTCAAAGATTTTACCCAGGACTGGAGTCAGACTGACTGGTCTGTAGTTTGCAAGGTCATCCCTCTTCCCTTTTTTGAAGATGGGTACCACACTGACCCTCTTCCAGTCATCTGGGACCACTCCTGAGTTTCATGACTCTGCAAACAGCGTGGCCAGGGGTGCTGCTATAAGCTCCGCCAGTTCTTTCAGGACTCTTGTGTGCAGGTCATCGGGTCCAGCAGACTTGAAAACATCCAAGTGTTGTAGAAGATCCTTCACCTGTTCAGGACTGATTTCACGTGGCCTGTTGTCTTCCTCATGGTCCCTGGGCCTCAGGCCAAGTGAACAGCCCCTGTTTGGTTTCAGGAATACCAATGCAAAGTATATATTTAGGAGTTCTGCTTTTTCATGGATAGTGACAGTGGGCTGCCCCTGAGTATTCAGCAGGGGGCCCATAGTAGAGCCCGATTGTTTTTATTTTTATTTTCTTATTCCCTATGTATCTGTAGAAGGACTTTCTGTTGTCTTTTATTCTGGTTGCCAGCTTGGTCTCCCTGTCTGCCTTAGCCTTCCGTGTTTCATATCTCTGGCTCTGTGTCTCATATCACAAGGCTTTTGACATAAATAACCTTGAGGATCATACACATGCATGACAGAGTTAGTGTACTATGGATGGAACATGAAAGATGGCAACAAATCTACTAAAATGTAGATACTGTTAAGATGAGGAGGAGAGTAAGAGAGATTTATTTTGTCAATTCAACTGGTGTATCCTTGTCTACTAAGTTTTATTCATTTTAAGATGTATAAGTGTATATCATCATCATCATTTATATTTAAATCCAGCCAAAGCCAAGTGGATTTAAGTTATTCTCCAAGTTATTCTTCATTTTAAGATGTATAAGTGTACATCATCATCATTCATATTTAAATCCAGCCAAAGCCAAGCACAAAGTCTTTAGGTCTGGACAAAGCAATTCACTGCATTTCATCTGGATGACAGTTAAATCACCTTCCAGTAAGACTGAATGAAAGAGTCCATGAATCAAACCAGCAAGGAGAGTCCAGCGGAGAAATAAGCAAGGGAATGGCAAGCAGGACTTATGGACTCTACACTTGGCTCCACCATTTACTTACTGTGCAACCTCAGATAAGTGATATATCTGCTCTGTGCCTCCTCCTCTATAACAGGGCAGTGACCTACATCTCAGTGGTGCCATGACACTCAATATATCTGTCTTCAAATGGGGGTTCAAACTTTGCTGCATGGAACAGTCTGCAGGCTCACACATCTTAAGGCCACAAGTGATCATAATGACCATGTAGTCTGACATCCCACATAAAACAGGCCATAGGATTTACTGGGTAAAACCCTATGTCAAACCCATAATTTCTAGCTGAGCTAGAGTATCTCTCTCTTGCTTTCTCTCTCTCTCTTTTTCTTTTAAACAGATGGGTAGATTCTAGATAGCTGTATAGCACTATTACCCCAAAGTGCTAAGTCATCCTATGCTGCAGTTGTTTCAAGCTTTCCTCTTGGATGTAGTCCTACCATGGTTGTCTGTGCCTCTGTTGACTGCAGGCTGGATTATTTTGCAATAATTATTATTCCTATTGTGGTAGTACTAGAAGGACCTTGATCAGAAATCAAGGCTCTATCATACTCAGTGTCATACAAATATGTAACACAAAGATCATCCCTGACCCAGGAAGCAGAGGAGCTAGTATTTACAACAGATGAATTAACAAACTGTAGTGGGAGAAAAAGGAACAAAAAGAAAAGTGTGTCTGGATAAATTAGGCATCACATGCTTACTTTATAATGCACTGCATATTTGCCCATTCTTGAAGACCAACTACCACAAAACTAAGTCTTTCCTCCCTTTCCAACCCCCTGGTGTTTTGATCTAGTAACTAGAGCACTGGAGCCCTGTGCTTGATTCCTAGATCTCTGCAGTTACCCTCCTATATGACATTGGGCACTCACTTTGTCTCTCTGTATCTTTGCTTTCCTACACTTTCCAGTGTTGTATAGTTAGACAATAAACTCTTCAAGTGTTTGCATAATGCTTGGTGCAGTGATGTGATATGTGCTGCTGTAATACAACTAATAATAATAAACCTAAGGACAAAGGGTCTGCAAAGAACCTTGAGATATCATCTAGTACAGCCCCTTGCTCAAGGCAGGATTGCCTCCGTCTAAAGCATAAATATTTCTCTACCATGCACTTAAATCCCTTGAGTGATGGCAATTTCACAACCTCTCCAGGTAATCTGTTCCAGTGTTTAACTCCCCTCATAATTAGAAAGTTCTTCTTGATCTCTAATCCATATCTCCCTTGTTGCAGTTTAAACCTGTTACTACTTGCCCTGTCTCCTGTGAACACAGAAAATAATTGATTGCCCTCTACTTTATAAACTCTGTTGATATTTGGAGACTCTTATCAACACCCCCTCAGTTTTCTTTTCCCTCCTTTCAACTAAATAATCCCAATTCTTCCAACCTTTCCTCATATATCAGGATTTCTAATTATTTTTGTGGATCTCCACCAAATGTTTTCTGGCTTGTTTACATCTTTCTTAAAGTATGATGATCAAACTGGGCCCAAGACTCCGTACTAAATGGAGTGGAAGAATCACTTCTCTTGCATACAACACACTTGTAAATTTAATAGAACTCATTATTAGCGTTATATTTTTAATTATGTTAGATTGTTGGCTTATACTTAACTTGTGTTCCCCTATAATCCATGGGTCCTTTTCTGCAGTACAGTAGCTAAGCCAGTCTTTCCCCATTTCGCTTTTGTGCATGTGATTGCTCCTTCCAAAGTGTACTGTGACATGAGGACACATGAATTTCATCAAGTTTAGTTCAGACCATGGCTGGGTCTAGGATTTTGAAGAGTGGGGGTGTGGGAGATGCAAGAGTGGCTGCAGTCACACTTCCCTCCTTCCCCTCCTGTGGATGGATCATGCCATGGCAGCAGCTGCTGGGGATTTTTTGAGTTCCCAAATCAGGAATGATTCCCCCACCCTATTCTCTTCCCCAGCTCCAGGCATCCCTACCCTTCCTCCCCTCCTCTCCGCCTTTCTCTCTACAGCAAGTTTTGCCCAGAGTTTTTCTCTAAGCGTAGTAAGGGGGCACCCACCTGTCACTGCCACAGTCCTTAGATGACCTGTCAGTGGAGGAAGCCCCACACTGCTTCTGCCCCACTCTAGTTGAGAGTTTCAATGAGTGGGTGTGCAGGATGCCAGGCTTGATCGGGGGTGGCAGCAGTGGTGAGCGGTCCCCCTTCCTGCTCCCTGCCTAGGCCCTGTGCTGGCTGGAAGCAGGTGCTGGAAGGAGGGACCACCTACTGCCACCTTCATTCGCAAGTGAGCCTGGTTCCTCACGTAGCCACTCCCTATCTGGAACCTCCAAGTTAGGGGGAGAAATTTGGGGGCAGGGGCTGGGAACAGCAACCCACTGTCTGTCACCAAGCCTGGCACCCTGCACAGTCATTCCCAACAATCCCAGCTGGAGTAACCTAGGGGCTTCTTCCCCTCCCCCCCCCATGTGTCAGCCAGGGACAGTGTTGGTGGTGGGCATGTCCCCCCTTCTTCACCTGCTCCCTGCTTGTTCCCCCTGGGTGTTTCTCCCCACCAGTCTGGGGCTCCAGTTGCACCTCAGGCTCCACAGGAGACCCAGATGTCCACAGTCATGGGGAACTGGAGCCACTGGCAAGCGAGCTGCACTGTGGAAGGGGGTATGCAACACCGCCACCATACCCCTCCCTCCAGACCTGCCCCTGGTTCAGATCATTTTTTCCAATTTATTAAAGTTGTTTTGAATCCCAATCCTGACCTTTAAAATATTTACTACTCTTCTTAGCTTGGTGTTATTCCCAGATTTACTGCAAGTACAATCAGTTTTATCCCCTGAGTCATTAATAAATTTCCTGAATCATACTGGACCAAAAACACTGCCTTGGTGACCCACTTATTACCTTTTCCCACTTAGACATTGAGCCATTGATGATTCCCCTCCCAACATGAATTTCCAACAAGTTTTGCCCTCACCTTTTAGTGGATTTGCCCAGACAGTATTTTGTTAGTTTACTTATGAGAAAGTCAGAGGAGCCCATATCAGAAGCCTAACTAAAGTTGATGGATATCACATCTACTGTTTTGTTTCCCATGCCTATCCACAGGACCCATTACCTTGTCATAGAAAGAAATGAAGCTGGTTAGGCATGACTTGCTCTTGACAAATCTATGTTGGTGATAAGGAGAGAGGGGCATTGAGCCCTTCACTGTACAAAAGCTTGCTTTAGGCATCTCTTATTTATTTAGTCTATAAGGTGCAAATCAACCATGACTTTCTTCATAAGGGGGGCCACATTCTTCAGTTCTGAAAGCACAACTTGATGTACATTAGAAAACTGAGTAAGGAGCTTGCTGCAATTACAAAAGCAAGGCCCATTCCTCTACCGTTAACTTAAGTGGGAGATGACAGTGCTCAGTATCAGAATCAGGTCCAGAGCCAACAATGTTTGACTGATCAGCAGGACTCTTGGCTTCGTGAACCCTGCTAACATTTCTCTCTTCCTCCCCAGCTCCCAAACCTCCTCTCAGGCAAACACAGATAGCAAATTTGCTCTTCATTATCAGCTACTGGTTTCCTGTGGCAGCTGCTTTGCTGATTTCAGGGCTTCTACATCTCACCCTTAACAGTCACATGATTATCTAACTGTCCTCAGAGGCAGTGTAGGTAGAGTGCCTAGAAGCACAAAGGAGGAGCAGGCAGAGGGGATTAGGAGGATGCTCGCTACATGGTTTGTAGCAATAGAGCCAAGAATGTCCCACCCTTCCCCCACACCGCAGCATTCTCTCTCCAGTGTTTCCTACAGAGGAGTGATTCCCAATAGTCTCTTTGACAGCTTGAACAGATGTTCAGTAAAAAGATGTTTTTAGCTAAAACTAGTCAAATTCTGAGTTTTCCTATGAAAAGGATGTTTTAATGAAAAACAAATCTGAAAACCAACAGAACACAAATCATTTTGCAAAAAGCTATTTTCAGCAAAATCTTCAATCCATATGCAAATGTTCTCTGAATGGTCAAAAAGTCATTTTTTTTGTAATATATATATGGGGAAAAATTCTACCATGCCTAGTGCTTAATATATTGTGCTTCAATAGTACCTTCCATGGGAGAATCTCAAAGAACTATAATATCTATTACTTTGAGTTGACTCCCACGACATGCAAGGCCATGACTTGAGATGATACACAAATTTGAGTGAAGTCATAAGGGATGTTATCCAGCTGTGTTATTCTATGATGTTATTTTCTATTATTTTGTCTTCCTCTGTTAGCAGCAGTATCTCACATACTGTGACAGGTGAGTGTTTACTGGAGGTTGCTCACTAGGTATGGAGGATGCCATGATCAACTTTGATGCCTACCTGGCTGGGGTCATTTGAGCCGTTTTTCTTCCTGCCCAGGCAGGGGGTCGGACTTGAAGATCTACAAGGTCTCTTCCGACCCTACTTCTATGATTCTAGGATTCTATGAACATGGAATAAAACCTCTCCCACTAGCAAATGTTGGATTAAGAAAAGCAAAATCTTCCATGAAAATCTTTATAGGGTATTTTGAGATCAGAATATAGCTAATTTGCAAATACCAGTAACAATTCTACATGGAATACTACCTGCCTATGTAAAAAAGCCTGGTATTAAGCTTATAGTCAGCTTCATATGCCAGAGCCCTAGTACCTATATGATAGTAATAATTCCTGACAGTACAACATGCAAAACTATAGGCTAATGACTCCACTTAAATAAACTAAACTGCTGCTGGTGGTCTCAGGACAGATGACAGGGCCTGAATAGGCCTGGACAGCATATACTTCTCTCATATCTAGGTTTGAACTCAGCTTGTCAGAGGTAACCACAGCTTCTTTAAAAAGTAAAGTTTCTTCTATTACACACAAATGGTCATGTACACTGAAGTTAAGTTCTGTCCTTCTCCCTGAACACATTCCACATGTAGCTGTGTGCACCTTTTTCTAAAGAAAATGCGTGTGGTATTGCACACGGAGGACAGAGCAAAGAGGGAGAGCATCTGTTTCAGGAGACCACTAGGTAATGGAATTAAACATGGCATATAGAAAATTCCTGTCTAGATCCTCCAAGGTATGACTCATTTCCTATGATCCCTGTGGTTGAGACCTATACTGGTAGCGGGGCTTGCACTGCTGCCTTTGATGTGCTTGTCTTGAGCACAGAGGCCTTCAGTTTTTAGTATTGTAATTCATTTTAGCAAAGCAGATTGTGCCAGACTGTTAAGGATTATAAAGTTGTTCTTCTTTTCTAATCTTTGCTAGCTAGATGTCTCTCCTAGTCTATGAGAGAGCCCACTAAAAGAAATGGTAGGATGCCACAGGCTTTGTTGCTGAAAAACATGCTGATGATGTTCAGTGATATCTCCTTTTTTCTACAGGCACAACCAAAGCCATCACAAAGATGTCACAAAGTTTGCAGTCAGTCCACAAATGGGTAAACAGCGCATGCCTCAAACGGAGCCTGAACACAACCTATGTAATTCTGGCTGTAGGGAGAGATTTTCAAAGAACTAGACAGACATACACTTTTATCAGTGTTGTCTTTGTCCCTCTCCTCCAATATATCAAAGAGGTATGAAACCTCAGCACATTACTGCAGCATAACTAGCAAAATACTTTGCTCTGTCTTCCATGCTGTAGGTGAACCCTGCCCCTTCCTTACACATGACAACCGATGATCCATAGATTCATCGCTTCCACTCTGGATGGCTGGAGCTTACTGTATCTGGGCCTCCAAGTGAAAGCAATGCAGAGGCGCCAGGTCATTCAGAACATAGGAGCCCACCTTCTCACGGGGCTGGATCACTATGAGCACATTGCACACAAACTCTGATACTTTCACTAGCTCCCGGGTCAATTATATCACCCATTCTAACCATCTACATATCACAGCCATGAAGTTCCACCCAGACTTTAGTTAAACCAAAGCATTTCAGTCCTCAGGAAATAAAACTATGTGCTACCAGTACTTGAAAGGCCTGTAATGGCATGGAGTTGACTTATTAGCTCAGTCTAGCCAGTCAAACATACCCCATGATGTAGAGGAAAGTGAAAAATCCCCAAGGTCCCTGCCAGTCTGACCTGGGAGAAAATTCCTTCCAAATCTGGCAGTCTGAGCTCAAACAGTCTCCAGGGACACTGGATGGAGAGGTTTCAAAGGAAAGAGAGTCTCTGAATCACTCAGAGCACTACTCCACGTATTGATCTCTTCCTATTAAAAAGACACTGAGATGTGCCAGTGAACTGGGTTTTAATCCTCTTAATGTGTGCCCTGTTAATGTCAAACCTCTTAATTCAAAATGTTATGTACCACAGAGAAATCCATGCTAACCAGATCAATACAGTTAAACTTTATCAGCCAGATTTGTAATCCTGTCAAAAAAAGAGACCACAGGCTTGTGTGACAAGGCTTACTTCCCATGAAATCATGAAATGAAAACCAAGGAATGAAAAATTAGCTTCTACTTTTCTATGAATAGGGTTTTGAATAAAACATTTCATTTTTTTTACCTAAAATTATAGTCCATTTACTTAGTTTATAGTCCCTTCAATCATCTCTTTTATTCACTTAAATATTATTCATATAAATAAACTACACTGGTAGTTCTCCACTCCCTTGGAGTTTCCCTGTTTTCCATGGTTACAAACTGTGAGTGGTTTGAAGAGCTTCTCAGCCAGTTGTGGGTATGTCTACACAGCATCCCTGTTACTTCTGCTAGGGTTACATACTCTTGAGCCTGCCCACCTACTCCCATTCATATATGCTAATTCAGAAATATGATGATGAAGCTATTTCAAAGATGTCCCCTGGGGCCAGACCAAGGGTCCATTTAGCCCAGCATCCTGTCTCTGACAGTGTCAAGCAGCAGGTGCTTTAGAGAAAGAGTATAAGGAAAAGGGCATATATAGGTTGATCCATCCCCTGTCATATTCTCCCAGTCATCAACATTAGACTACATCCTTAATTTGTGCTTAATGACCCCTAGTGGACCTATGATTCCTGGATTTCTCTAAACCAGGGGCGGGCAATTATTTCGGGCACAGGACCGCTTACTGAGTTTTGGCAAGCCATCGAGGGCTGCATGATAGGCAGTCAGAGGCAGATAAATATTAACTTTCTAAAATTTTTAGGGGTCCCGCAGGCCGGACAGAATGGCCTGGTGGGCCGCATCTGGCCCGCAGGCTGCATTTTGTCCACCCCTGCTCTAAACCCTTTTTGAACCCTGTTATGTGAGAGGGTGCTGTTTAATCGTATTTGCTTCTCCAGTGCAAAGTTCAAATTTCCACCCTCTCCACCAGTCTCACCTGCCTTATTATAAATATAGAAAAAGGGAGGGTGAATATTATAGAGGATGGTGGAATACCTTCAACCCAGATGGGTTGTTTCACAGGTTTCCTTGTACCCTACACCCTGTCCCTTTCCTCTCAAGGGGCCAATGGCAGATCTCATCATGTGATCCACAGTTACCAATTTGTTCCCCTGCTTTCAATTTTCCAGACCAGTTTCTGATGTCCCTTTGGTCCTTGACAAATTAACTTAAACCAATACTTTAGTCTAACAAAAGGACCACAACATTTGTCAAATGCTCAATTATCAGCGTCTGTATCTTGTCACCCATAGAGGTCCACAATACACTCTTATCCATTAATTAAGTTCAACTAAAATGCCAGCCTACTTGTAACGGAGCATCCATTAACCTCACACCTCCACCTGAGAAATCAAGGCAATTCAGTAAGGTTCATTCATCTTCTGCGAGATATTGTCTCCCCAGTATTCATCATGCAGTCAATTAATACTCAAAGGTCCATTAATTCATGAATTCATAAAGATAAGCAATATGATCGATCCAAGGGAAATCAATTACTAATCACAGTCTGTTCATTTAGGTATACACATGGAAAGGAACAGGATCCAGTATAAATCAGATAATCAAAAAGTTCTTCAATTTTTGAACTTTGACAGAGAAGCAATTACTCAGATGCTAAAGTCTACCCCTCTGCTCTGGGTTTAAAACTAGCTGGTCCTGGCCACTCTTTAGTTAAAAACAAATCAAGAAAATACCATGGCACCTGGCTCACTAACCATACCAACATGCTGCTCTGCAGGGCCTCTCTGCCTCCAGTCCTCTCAGTACTGCCCAACTGCTCCGGGTTTGTCTCTGTGCTTTTTGCAGTGCAGCTCAGCTTCATGCTTCCCTGAGGCTTTTCTCCACATAGGTTTTTGCAGCCCTCTCCTACTTGGAGCTGCGGGTTCCTCTCTCTGGGGGAACGGAGCACCCGGCATTGCGTTTTCTTTTTCCCAGAAAAAAGAAACCGAGAGTCATGTCATGGGAATACTCACCTATTGGGGGCTTGGCCTCATGGTTTTCCACCAAGTGTTTCTCCTTAATGACCCTGGCTCAGCCTTCTTGCTCAACCCGCACCCTGCCGACACCCAAGGATCCAGCCCAGGAATTCAGCCACATGGGCAAACTCTCTGCAGGTGGAACAGGTAAATGTCATGTTACAGCCTCAATTTATAAAGTCGAGAAGAAATCAAGAAACAGCTGGAGTGCTCTCATCTATGTCCTCATCTGAAATGGAACAAGTTTGCAGAGATCCAACCAAGCCTATCCACCTTTAAAGCACTGTACTGATATGAAGAAGGGCAGGGAACCTTAGAGACTAACTGGTTCAGAGGCATATGCTTTCATAAGCAACCACCTACTTTGTCAGATGCTATAAATGAATTTGCATAAAGTAGGGGTTCTAAATAGGTAGGAATTTAAATACAAAGGACAGGAAAGTGGGGGAGGATAGAGGGAGAGAACAATGCTGAGCAGCGGATGTGGGTTGAATAGATCAATCAGGACAAACAAGGCAATTAACCCACTATGGGACATAGGGGTTATAAAAGCTAGTCCAGGTAATGGTATAAAAATCCTAGTCTGTGCTGAGACCATTCTTAAAGCAATCTAGTCTGTGGATGATTTCTTGTTCTGCAATTTCATGTTCAACCTTCTTTTTAAAGTTTTGCTGTTTAAGATGGATAGAGTTAGGTCTTGATTAATTTTACATGCTTCAGTCTCCCCGCATTTTTACTACCATACCTTTCTCTCAGCATCACACCATACACCTTCTGCGGATGCCATGACTACGATCACCTCTCTAGAATTCCACACCAGGCATGCAGCAGTGTGGCAATTACTACTGAACCCTCTTGGATGGCACCAAGTACAATACAGTGTCAAACTTCCCAGTCCTGAACAGACTCATTGAGGCAAAGGTCAACTGCAAGTTCATGGAACTCAGTGGTTCCCAACCTTATTTTGCTGCAACACTAAATTGGCCACCAACAGGACCTCCCGACCCACTGCCACAGGGGCTGCTGGGAGCAGAGTGCGGCGGTGGCATCCCGGGAGCGGGGCAGTTGCCATTGCTCGCTTTGTGCATGGCGGCCACCTCCCACCCACCCACCCACCTGCCGCTCCCAGGCTGTGTGCGTGAGTGTGCATGTGGGCCCTTTGTGACTCTACTGAGGAACCCCTGTGACCCTGATTTGGGTCGCACCCCGAGGCTGGGAACCAATGATCTAACTGAAGCTAATATTCTAGATCTGGCATAGTCTGGATTCAGACCAGAACACAGAACTGAAACTGTTTTACAGGCATTGAAGGGTGATCTTCATCTGTAAGGAAATGGGAGCAGGCATCCATTCACATCTTCCTCTGCAGCACTTGATACTGTCAGTCATGCATAACAGCTGTCTCTGGTGGCATGAATCCAGGGGAATGCACTAAAATAGTTTGAGTCTTTCCTGCAGAGTTGCATCAATTGGTGATGGGAAACTGTCTCTGCACCACTAGACCCTTCACTCCTGAAGTCCCACCTAAATCAATTCTCTCTCTGGTCCTATTCTGCATCCAGGATATCAGTACCAGTAGGGACTGAGACTTGAGCCAGGGGTCCAGTCAGGGATCAAAAAATGCAGTGTCTAAGGCAAAGACCAAGAAAGGGATTGAGAGCTGAAGGTCCTACTCAGGAGTGGGAAGGAAAGACAGGAACTGAGGACTGGGTAGGTATAGGAATTAGGCAGCTTATGGGCTGGATTCAATCACCATCTGATAGCTTAAGTTGTGGATAGTGGTCAGGTGCCTTACAGTTTGACATAATGGACCCAGGTGCTAACAACATGTGCTCATATTTACCCTTCACTAGATAAAACCGAGGCCCAGTTCTTGCATGAGATCATTTCATGGCTGAAAAACAACTTGCTCAAGCTGAAATGAGGTAGAAGAGAGATGACGCTGGGGGGGTACTCTGGAGAGCATCTGGGGACAGTGCACTCTCCTTTGGTCAAAGGTACATACCTGTAGTTGGCCAATCCATTCTATAGTTTAGGCCATCTCTTGAATGTATTGCTAATACTAAGCTCCCATGTCTGTGACTAATGGCTTTCTATGTCTAATGCTTTCTATCACCTTAGGCTCACTCCATCCCATCCTAACAGGTAATGTCCTGGGCTCATTATTCTTTTGTTTGTCCCCTTCCAGCCACATTGCAGCACGGAAATATCCTGGGCACAAAGCTTTCAGTGCTCAGGAAACTCCAGCAAGTACAGAATACTGCAGTGCATCTTCTCAGCCACACAGGCAACACGAACATATCACATCTGCCCTCTAGAAAATATCAAATCAATGTGAAGGTCAGTCATCCAAGGGATTCAATGATTTGTACCCAGAGTATGTAAAAGAGTATCTAAAGTGGCCTTTTATCCAAAAGCAGGACAGGGACCATGTCCAACAGTTTTGCTCCTCCTGTCACAATGAAGCTGCTTACAATAAGGGTAAAAATATGTCTGTGCAGGAGACAAAACTTTCTCTGGGGTGAGTGCAAGACTCTGCAATGAATGTTGTGTAGAACTAAGGACCATTACGAATCTCTTCACCTTCTACTCCAAAAACAAGGCTTTATTCTTTGACCTTACCTTCTCTACCATGACTAGAGGGCAACATGCATAAAAACAGAACGCTTGCCAAAACAAGGCACTTGGAGAAAAAACAACATGTGACAGGAGTCACATTGTTTAATGCCCTACTGGAAGGCACGTAGTTGCTGTAATGATAATCATTATTTAAGAACCCAAATGGAACCGGCCATATCACTGCCTCAGCCCCGCTTGGCACTCCCTCTAGTTACCTCTTGTTGTTGGCTTCAGTTTTATGCTGCTTTTCCTTCCCTTCAAATCTCTATATGACTCTGTCCCTACAAGTACAAACACGTCACCTTTCCTCACCTTTGTGCCAGCATCAAGATTTTTATGGCATCACAAGGGGAAGCAAACAGACATCTATATCCTTTCTCGTGCCCACCATTTATGCTAATGGCAAAGGTGGTAATAGATTGTGCTGTTTGCTTGGTGGTGGGAGAGTGAAGGCAGCCAGAGCTACCCGCACTCTCCAGCTATCTTGGGCAGGTGCTTTGAAGGCTTGAAGGGCCTGATCCTGCACAACCCCAGAATTCCCATGCAGAATTGGGCCCCTCCTGGGGGGTCTCTGTAAGCATGGCACCCCAGGCTTTCCCCACTTATGGAGACACAACAGGGAGATCACAGGGGTGCATCTCCATAAGTGGGAAAT
>NW_005842658.1:244682-248098 GCF_000455745.1 Alligator sinensis | reverse complement strand
CCTACTTAAAGACACACCCCCCTAGGAGGCATGAGGAAGCATGGGAGCCAAGGAATTCCCAGCACCCCATGCTGGGATGCATGCTGGACTTTAAAAGAAAACAGATGCCGACATCAAGAGTTGGGAGGAGCTGGCTGCCAACCAACTCCAATGGTGCCACAACCTCAACAAAGTGGCAGCCCATTTTGAAGTCAAGCATTTTGCCCTCAGAGCAAAGAAGAGAGAGCAGAAGAAGGAAAATGAGAGAAATCCCAGAAATTCTAGCTACTCTTTCCTGCAGTAAGACCTGAAGTTTCTTCAGACAGATCTGTGGCTTAAGGATTGGACTCTTAAGTCACATCAAGACCCATCAGTGAGCTGTGGTAGAAATCATCCTTGAATCGAAGGCTTGCCAACAACACATGTAAATATATTGTACACTAGCCACATACTATACGCCTGCATATACAGGTGCTCAGTGACTGTGCAGTAACCAGCATTACTGCACAGTAGCAACTCTGCATGGCTTCATGGTGACACTGACTGTGCAGTAGCTTGTTACTACTGCACGGTAGCGTCACGTCATGGTTCATGCCCCGCGATGCTACTGTGCAGTAGTAACAAGCTACTGCGCATAAGCATCTCAGGTAGGTGCAGCCAGTGTGAAGCACCTGGTGATGTAGTCTGTAGAAGTAGCTGGCTAGGCAGATGCTTTCTATGCTTCTGTTTTTTCCAGAGGTGCAAAAATAATGAATGTATTTCTCTCTCACACAGATGTCTACACTGTGCGAAGGCATACCACCATGAAAACGTGCCCCACTCCTCTCCATGTGCTGAGTGCTGAAAAGCCTTGTGTAGCTACTAAGTGCATGCAAGTCAGGAGACCTGAGAGTGGTGTTGGGTATGTCTTAGCGATGCAGCAGAAAGCAACTCCATTACATTTGGGTGCCTCATGTAATAAAAGGACACAGGTGGGGAGGGGCAGAAGGAAAACAAAGGGATGTTTCTGGTATTTGAGGCATAGGGATAGCAACATTAATGCTGAAAGGAAGCAGGAGCTATTAGTGTCAGCACATACTATACAGCAGGGACTCAGTAACTGCTCATTTCTTGTACAGCAGCTTATTAGAACAAAAGGGGGGAGGGAGAAGGGAAATACGTGTACAGAACCAAGGACAGTTTTATCTTGCAGCTTGGCCAGGCTGAAGTTTGACTGGTCTCTGCTTTGAACCCCTCTGAGACTGTTGTCTTCGAGCTTCAGAGGGCCTCCCAAATACAAATAAACTAGAGACAGCATTCCTGTTGATGCCTTCAAATTGCTCCCCTGCTGTTGTTACAAGTAATGGGTAAGTTTGTTGTGAGTGAAATGACTCCAGCTGGAATCACAACCTTTTTTCTAAATTGTTTTATCTTTTTCTTTCTTTTTGGGGGCAGTTGCCAGCCCTGGGGGCAAAGTGGGGGTGGGCCATGGCTTCCTTTGGTGAGCGTGCCAGCCACTGCTGTTGCTTTAATAAATCTCAGAGCGCCACATTGGAGAGAGAAGCGTGCCTGAAAAACAGAAAGGTATCCCGGTTTTGGGACAGAGGCTCCTGACCAGATGTAGGAGCTCAAGGTGTTTCCAAAGGAGCCAGACTTGGAGCTGACAATGTCTCTGTGGCCAAGGTACACATTTGGCCTCAGTCAGAGGTCATCTAGTCCAACCCCCTCCCTGAGGCACGATCATCCCTACCCAAACCATCCCATACAAACCATGAACTAAACTCTACATAAGACAACCCTCAACCCTGACACAACACAGAGCGAACACCCTAACTTGCACAGCCGGGGAACCACGGCACCCAACGTCCCGCTTCTACGAAACATTGCCAATATATGCTGATAGATATGTCAATCAGAGCTGTCCCTAGGGTACAGTGAATTGGGGTGACTGCCCCAGGCCGCACGCTTTGGGGGAGCCCCGCAGAGCCAGGTGGAGCAGCCACAGCCCTTTCCATGGGGCCCTCCCTAAGCTGGCAGCTCAGCCCAGCGCCATGGAAGAAGCACAGGGGTACCACCGCCCCACACAGAGTTAAGGGGCCCCTGCACAGGCTGATTTACCCCGGGGCCCCGCAACCCGCTAGAATTGGCTCTGATTTCAATATACCCCAGTAGAGGGCCATGCCCCCCGCTGCAGAAGGCAACATCTCTCACAGTCCCTACAGGGTAAAATTCCTTCCTGACCCCAAATACAGGCAGTCCTCCGACTTAGACACAATTGGTTCCTGAAAACCGTCTCTTAAGTTGCAACATTGTAACTCGGAACCAATTTTCCCATAGGAAGCAATGTTACAAATGGGGGATTGGTTCCTGAGCCAAGGGATACCCTATTTTCACCAAAAATAACCAAGAAGTTTGTATTTAATCAATTATAGATGCATAATATAGCTATATTGATGTATTTATACTGTAAATAGCAATCCTATTGATTTGGAAGGACTTCTTTGAGGTGACTTTGCTGGACTTTTTGAAGGGCTCTCGGATGGACTTTTTGACGGGTCATGGCTGGAGTCTTCTCCGGAGTCCGGCTGCAGGGTTTTCCGGAGTCTTGAACGTGTTCGCTGACGTGGCGTCGCGTCAGATCAAGCGTTGTCAAGTCGAAACCGACGTCAGAAAGTTGAAACAGGGTGTCAATTTATAAACCTTGTAAGTGCGAAACATAACTCAAAACGTTGTAAGTTGAAAGTTGGAACGGTGTCAATTTATAAACCTCGTAAGTGCAAAATCTAACTCAAATCATGGTAAGTTGAAAGTTGAAATGGTGTCAATTTATAAATGCCGTAAGTGCGAAACGTAACTTGAAATTTTGTAAGTCAGAAAGTTGAAATAGGGTATCAATTTATAAACCTCGTAAGCGCGCGAAACGTCATAACTCGCAACATTGTAAGTTGAGGACTGCCTGTACATGAGGTGAGGAATGACCGCCAGGTTCAGTTCAGTGGCAAAGACGCTGCCAGGTTGATCGTCTCCCAGCTCGGCCTGAACACGGTTCGGCCTAACACGGCGCATCACACCAGGAGCAAAGGCATTCGCGCCTGCCTCGAGGTAGTTGCCACTACGTGGCTACAAAGTTTCCTTGCTTTCCAATTCTCCTTTTCCACGAGGAGCAAAACAATAAAGAAGCGGAGGGGCAAGAACCTCAGCGGCCTTCCTTTTTTTTTCAAAGCGACAACGGTCCATTGCGCCCATTTCACAGGTGGGAAAACAGAGGCACTGAGAGGGGTAGAGATTCGACCCCCACACGCCCCCCCTCCGGGCCCGGCAGCACGAGGGGGAAGGAGCATAAGCACGGCATAAGGTGACACAAAGATGTTATTTCTCCCCTCCCCGCACCCTACGCTTAGGGGAAACTGAGGCCCGGGCGGAGGCGCGGGCCGGGGTGGCGGGGAGGGGGGAGCGGA
>NW_005842658.1:227662-244590 GCF_000455745.1 Alligator sinensis | reverse complement strand
CGGGGATGGCCCCGCCGCGCCGGCCCGCGCCGCCGCCCTCAAGAAGAGGGGCTACGACATCACCCGCAACCCGCATCTCAACAAGGTAGCAGCAGAGCCCAGTGCTGGGGGTGGCAGCAGGGCCGGGAAGAGCCGATGTGGGTGTCCCCACCCTGCGGGATTCATCCCAGCAGCGCAAGAGAACCAGGTCCCTTTGGCAGCGGTCGCCCCCAGGACCCTTCCCGGGGGCTGCTTGCAAGATGGAAATGCCACCGGGCTAGTAGTGACAGCTCCCTTTTTTGAAGGGCCTTTGCAGAGCAGGGCTGAGCAAGCAGCAGCACAGGGGCACAGATTTAAATCCCCGGCCCGCGCGGGTGGGTTCTGGCTGTTTGCATCTAGCCCCTTTTCATCTGGGACCGGTGTGCGGGTGCTTGCCTCGAGGAAGCGCTCAGAGGCCTGGGTGCTTGGGGGTCTGTTCTGCAGCCCCGAGAGGTAAACAACACCCCGTGTCCAAACTCTCTGTGCTTAATTAAAAAAAAATGAGGGAAGGAAGAGTTTGGTATCTTGCTTGATGAAAACCCCACCATGGATAATAAGGATGTTTTGAAAGCTGTGTTTAGAGGTGAAACTGGCTTTTTTTATTTATTTCTTTGCGCTAAAAAGAGGAAGTGAGTTTGGGTTGGTTTTGTTTTTAAGCTTCTCTCTGCTGGGTCCATAGTAACCTCTGTTTTATGTCCTAAAAATCACACTTCCTATGGGAAAGATTTTTTTTTAATTCTCAGTATTGTTCGGACTCCAGGGTAGACTGGCTTCTTGCTGCTCTGGACCAAATTCCCAAGGAGCACAAAAAGCACCCCAAATAGTATTGTATTTATGAATAGTACAGTTCCTCATCCTCCTTTCTGCCTCCTGAATACAAACATCAGAGCAACACGTAAATTGGAGGATAATATAAATGTATACAGTCAGACCCCCGGTTACACAGTTTCGAGTTGTACTGATTCACGTATACACGCTTTATATAAAGTGACCTTGTTTCAACTTATGTGATACCCTGCCTCACATTTACACTGTTTGCGGTAGAGCGGTTGTTAGTTTGGAGTCTGCTTACATAGCGTTAGCATCACTCGTCATCTCCTCCGAAATTGTCCATCATTTTTGGTTACGTTAACCCCGAATATTTGTGAAAATAGCATCAAAGAAAGCCCTTGATGTTGTGCCCAAAAGAGCACATAAGTCTATCACCCTGACCCAGAAAATAGAAATCCTTGATAAATTCAGAGAAGGCAATAGTGCTGCGTCGATCGCTCGCCAGTAGTTTAAGTGAATTGACTGTGCATACCATTAAAAAAAGTGAGTGAGCAAAAAATTAGAGACTGTGTGAAAACGACAACCCCTGTGAGTTGGAGAGTGTCGTTGTTGACTTAAATTCCTCATTTAGATAAGGTTGAGAAACTCCTTAATCTTTGGATCAATGAAAGGACCAATACAAAAGGAGCAGGCGTTGACGGCGCGGCAGTTAGGGCTAAAGCTTTGTCTCTGTATGAGCACATAGCCAGGAGTAAAGGTTTTAATAAGACTATTAATTCCATTATTTTGTGTTTATATATCCTTTTATTGTGAAATAATGTTATCAAATCTTGGTCCCAGGTCCCTATCCCCCTGTTTTCCATTGTCTTAATGCCTTGAGTTACACGGTTTCATCTTACACGGTGTTTTTCAGGAACATATCCCCCGCATAATTGGGGTCCGACTGTATATAGGCTTTGGGAATTTGGGGTTGAAATCTTATGCTGATATTCTGACAGACTACTCCAGGT
Organism: Alligator sinensis; assembly: GCF_000455745.1. NCBI lineage: Eukaryota > Metazoa > Chordata > Crocodylia > Alligatoridae > Alligator > Alligator sinensis. Next base: position 242,791 of record NW_005842658.1, on the reverse strand, counting down.
TATCGGATATCTTATAAATGTGCCTACTCTCGTCTTGGGTTATGGGTGCCTTTGTTGCTGTTGTCCTCATTGAGTGTTATCCATGTGTTGTCAGTGCTGAAGTCTCAGGAGCTGTGGTGCCAGCAAAATTCGCAGCCAGGAAATCCCAACACCGGTCTTGTCTTAAAGAACGACTGCAGGCTCAGTTCGGTGGCAAAGATTCAGCCAGGTTTATTGTCTACCAGCACAGCCTTAACATGGTTTGACCTAACAAGTACATCAGACCAGGAGCTAAGGCATTTGCACCTGTGACAAAGTAGTTGCCACTATGCAGGCAAAGTTTTCATGTTTTCCAATTCTCCTTTTATACAATGAACAAAACAAATGATGTATTACTTTCCATCTGTATGTTGAACATCTCAAAACGTCTTGTACCGGGGGCTAGTTTCACTTCTGACCTGGGTGTTTCAGCCTTATCCCAGTACTGGGCTGTCCTGCCTTGTACCACCATGTCTCTGTCCCATCTCTTGCCATGTAAGCCTGCCAAGGTTTTTTTTTAACGTGAGAAGTTCGTGCATCCATCCGGCTTGCTGCTGAGGCCTGGCCAAAGCTTTAGTATAGCCTTTGTGTCAGCAGCATATATTGATCCAGCAAGACTTGCACCTAAAGTGAATAAACTGGACAACAGCTAGGGGTCTGAACACTTGGGAAGTTGATTATAATTATCTCTGGTAACTACCTGTTGCCTTTTGTCTTGAACTTTAGGTTTCAAACTCCTTGGGGCAAGGATTATCTTTGATCTTTTCTTATCTTTTTATACTGCTCAGGCCCTATTGCAGCGGTTGGGACCTTTACGTTCCACTTCATGTACAAATAATGGTGGCTCCCTTGATGCATCAGACTGCTACACCACAGTGCATCATCTGTTGTAGTGTGAGGCTACTATACTATGCCATCAAACAATTCAGAACCACCTGTAAGGCTGGGGAGAGAATGAAAATGTATCAGTTATCCATGAAAATCATTGAATTGTTGGAGCTGAAGTGCTTTGGTTCTATTTTTTTTCTTCACTGTCTTGTCAGCTAGCATTGTCCAAAGATATCTTATCAAGAGAAAGATATCTGGTGTTTCTACTGCCATCACGTATATCATTTATTACTGGAAAATTAGGACCTTCACCTTTGAATAGTGAAGCGGGTCAAAGTGATGCAATAATATATTGCTTCAAATTGGAATGGTTCAGGTAATTACTGCAAGTCATCAATCTCTTATGCTTCTTGAAAACCTGAGCCTGCTTCTGATGAAGTCAAGAGCAAGGCTTCCTCTTTGATTCCTTAAGCAGCAAGTCTTTTTGTTTTCCCAAGGGCCTACTTATAGATTTCATAGATTTTAGGGTCAGAAGGGACCTATTAGATCATCAAGTCCGACCTCCTGCCCTGGGCGGGAAAGAGAACTGGGGTCACCTGACCTCAGCCAGGTGTCTGTCCAATTTTCTCTTAAATACCTCCAGGGAAGGGGACAGCACCACCTCCCTTGGAAGCATAGTCCATATTTTGGCAACCCTTGCTGTAAAGAATTGTTTTCTGATGTCCAATCTAAATTTGCTGTCCTTCAGTTTGTAGCCATTGTTTCTAGTTACCCCGATGGGCACCCTGATAAACATCGTATCCTCTATTTCCTGCTGCACCCCCCACCCCGATGAGTTTGTAGACAGCCACAAGATCACCTCTCAGCATCCTCTTGTGTTGTCTCATTTTTGTTCTCTTTCTTCCTTGATGGCATTAAAGACCCAACAGAACTAGGATGCAAGCACAGGAAGGAGAGAAACCATGTTTTTGTCACTGGTGAAATGTGTCACATGTATCATATTTCATTGGATCCATAAAGATCTCCCCTTCAAGTTTGTGTATAAAGAGGGATGTTTGCTGGGATTCAGGTTGCAAGCTTCTGCCCCAGATAGATGTAGAACGGTGTTTATATGGCCCTTTTTAATGTGGTATCTGAACACCTCACAGTCCTCAATGCAGTCATCCACACAATACCCCAGAGAGGTAGGGATACCTGCTAATTGTAATCAGTAGTTTAGCTTGCATGTCAGCATGGGCTCTCTAAGCTATTTTGGTAGCAGTGCTTGGCAATACGCTAAGCAGCTCAGAACAGACTTCTGATTCCTTACCGGATGTAACAGAGCAATGAGCAATTAATGGTCCTTTTAACAGGAAGGAGCCTGCTGTCCATGATCTTTCTGTGGCAGCCTTTAGAGCTCACTGCTGCCTGACTATTGATGTGTAGAGTATGATGTACAAAACCCATCTGTTTTTCCAAATCTTTCCAAGAAAAGGTGAATGATAAATACACTGAGGACATGGCTTCCTTGCTATGTTTTTCTTCCATTGGCTTTTGCTGACTAAGTGAGACTACCGGATGAATAAGTTACAAAAATTTTATTCCTAAATATTGGTGAAGAATGGAATTTGGCGATTACACCAGCTCTCTGGGAAGGGTTTGTAATTAATTTGCCTCCATTTCTCTAATCATTGTGATTTATATAACAGGTTGGTGTGTTGTTGTACGTCCAGCTTTGCTTGCTGAGACATACTGCAATATCTTCCTGAAAGCACAAAGCAGAGATGGTCCGGTGTGTTGAATGGGAGGATGAGATTCATGAGATCTAGGATTTATTACCAGTTCTCTGACAGGCATGGTGAAAGTCACGTGGAAGGAAACTTTGCAGATTGTTTCCTGTGGGTACTCTAAAAAGATTTTAATGCACAGTCTTTAATGCTTTACCGGAGGAAGAACTTTCAAAGAAAAATTTGGTTACTGCCTAGCTTTTGAAGAGCAGTGTTAGAGGGGTATAACCAAGCTGCTGTGATTTTCAAAATCTTACTTCTTATAGGATCCTGTACACTATTCTTCCTCTTTCTAAATATTACCACTTTTCTCCCTTGTTCAAAGTTACACAAGATGCTTTAACAGTCTTCTCCTGGGGCACTTAACAGCCTAGAGAGGTAAAAAAAATGAGGCAGCCACCCTTAATTTGACAGAAAGATCTCACAAATAGATGGAGAGGAAGTGGTAAGAATTAGTTCCTAGATTTTAGGAAGTGCTGTTTAAAGCAGCTGTTCACTGCCAGTACTTGAAATGTTGTAGAAATGAAACATGAAGCAGCGTAAGGCCTAGTGTCTGCCCACAACTGCTAATGCTTTCAAAAGATCAGTCAGCACACAGACCTCCATGTGTGCTGCTATCTAGGGAATCGCATGACAGTTTGGCTGCTCAAGAGATTTAATAAGAAGTTTGACAGTACCCAAATTACCAGAGAGCTCTAGGTTCTAGTGGGATTTTTAAAAGCAGGAAACATGTACATTTCCTGCTTGTTCACAAACGTGCATTAATGTGAATGTTATCACTTTATCCTGCAAATAGTCTGGGCATGTGGTGCAAAAGGAGTCTGTTTTCAGAGGTCTTGGGAGAGCAGCCAGATCCACAGGATTTAGGGAAAGCAGGGGTACTGGGAAAGGCATCCTAGACCATGAGAGGGGCAAGAGGAATCCAGAAACTTGGATCTAAAATCAGCACCATAGAAACAGGAATGTTGTCCCTCAAGCATATGTGTCCTCAGCCCAATTCTGCTGACGCAGAACAAGGCCTCGCGCTCAGGATACAAACTGGGAGGCTGTGGAAAGGATCTTGCATCCATGCATGACCCCATGGATCTGGAACCACTGCAGTCAGGAATACTTAGCTCTTGGCCCTCTATGAACTAATATCGCTCTTAGATTAAGTATACTGCATGTCGCTATGTTGCAGTTCTAGTTTTTAGTCCACTCCAATATTCCTTTTTGTGGGTACTCTCCAAGGTACAGAATTCCTGAGTAATTTGGCGCAGGGCTGGCCTACCTGCAGAGAAGGAAAACTGGTCTGTAGCTCACAGAGTGCTTTGGCTGCTTTGAGTAGTATCCATAGTGAAGGACACAGCCACAAGAAATTGCCAGTCTATGCTGACATAGTGGGATGGAAAGGAGTTGGTTGCTCTGGGTTACCTCCTCTGTGATCAGCTGAAGAGCAAGGTGGGGGTACTGGATGCACTGAAAATCTGCACTCCTTTGTGACGCACGTGTTGGTGAGTTAAAGGAGTTTGAGGATCTGGGACCCTGTTAGAGAGACTGAGACACCTTTCCCTGCTAGCTAGAGCTGTCTCCTGATGTACAGCCCACCCATGGCCAGGGGCTGCATTGTATCTTCTCCCTTGCACTCTCTGGCATTTATGATTGGAACGTAATTGGAAATAGGTCACTTCAAACAAACAATATGATTTCTTATTTGTTAAAGACAATGGCTTCACTAATCTATTAATAAATTTTATTTATTACTCCCAGTTCTTCCAGTTCTGTTGTAAATATTCATGTTGCCCTAACTAGGAATGTAGTTAGCAAGCTAATTGAGCTGAAAGCAAGGGTAAATGCATTAACCAGGCAGGTTTATGTTTAACTACACATCTTTAGAGTCTCAAGAACCCAAATTATTCCTTCCAAGATCAGTTGTAATCTTTTTCTGTGCACCAAACTGCCTTCATTTGTACATAATTCAGTTGGTAGTATGAAAATAACTCACATTTGGCTGAAGCGCCCACTTCTGAGTCAAAGCATTTTGGATCTCTGCCATCACAAATGCTGCAGACATCCAGATATGGAGGTCAGCACTTTTTTTTCCTGGAAGTGGCAGAATATTAGCATTATTTGAGGAACAGGCAAGAACTGCAGATAACTTACACTTTTTATGGAAGCTGCAGTGCAGATACAGTGTGTAGAATTAGGTCTTTTAATATATTTGGCTAATAGTTTATATGTTTTTTGTACTTGCATGTGCTGCCCACTTGTGCATCTCATGGAATGTATCTTGATGATTTATAGAAACGATGACTAGATGGATATTCAGGATTAAGCCCCATCAAGGAACAGGAAATTAACTCCTTTCCTGCTTGTTTATGCTGCCGCATGTTTGGGCTGTTCCATTGGTCTTGGGCATATCGAGAGCACTGTATGTAGAAATGAGTTTTAAAGTTCTGCATCAACGTCACAGGGAGCAAAGTTAGGAAATTAAGCATGCCTGTACAAAGCAGGCGAGGCAGCATTTACATGGTTTAGTCTTAAAATTAGGATATGAAACTGGTTGCATGTGAGGCAAAATTGGGCATTTGGGTGACTGTATAACATGGTAGCAACACCTAGAGCAAGAGCAGGGGTAGGCAATTATTTCAGCTGGATGGCCGCTTAATGAGTGAGCTGTCAAGGGCTGCAACAGTAGCCCCGCCTCTTGGCAGGTGCCTTGCCCCCTGGTTGCCATCTTGGGACTGGAAATCCCGCCCCCTGGCTTTTGCCACTGGGAGTCCCTCCCCTTACCCCTGGAAGTACTCCTTTGGCAGGGAGGGAGGGTTGCCCTCTTAGGACTGGAAAAAAAACAAATCCTATACTAAAAATCATTTACTATAAAATATTTTAATTTTATTTCAAAAAATATTTTTGTCCTGATTTATGTGTGTTTGCATAGTGTATATAGAGGTGATTGCATAATAACTGAAAAATAAAGTCTTGGATGTCTTTGCGGGGGGTATACAGTAGGGTGTCTGTGGGTGACTGTGAGGGGGTGTGGCTGTGTGTGTGCAGGAGGGTGTAGGGTATGTTGGGAGGTGTGGGGGGTGTATATGTGGAGGGGTTGTGGGTGTGCCGGGGTGTGTGGGGACCCCCCATACGCTCCCCCCATGGTGGGAGCAGTAGCAGCAGTAGCAGCAGGTGGCGGTCCCTCGGGGTGCTCATAGCCCGTGCAGGCACCTCTGCCCGGTGGCATGTGGCTTCAGCCAGTTCTGGAAGCTGCACGTGGCAGCAGGGAGTAGAGCCAGGCCAGCCCAGCTCCATCGTGTGGGGCTCCCGTGCAGCTCCCAGCACTCATGTGCCACTGGGGGGGGAAGCCCTGCATGATGGAGCTGGCTGCCTTCCCTGCTCCCTTTCGCCCCATACAGTTGCCAGGACTTCGCTGGAAGTGGTGGGTAGCCCTGCTCCCTGCTTCCCAGCAGAGTCCCAGGAGCTGCACGTGGTGGCAGGGAGTGGGGCCGGTCCACTGGCTCCCTTGCAGGGGCTTCCCCCCAGTGGTGCATGAGTGCCGGGAGCTGCACTTGCATTGCAGGGAACCCCGTGCGATAGAGGCCGGCCAGCCTGGCTCCACTCCTTGCCTCCACGTGCAGCTCCTGGAACTGGCTGGAGCCGTGCACCGCTGGGCGGCTGCACCTCTGCTGACCACAAGCGCCCTGAGGGCCCACCATCTGCTGCTGCTGCCGTCACTGGCAGTGGGGGTTGTGGGCCTTGGGGTGGGGGGGAGTATGTGGGGGTGTCCCCATGTCCCCCACCCTCCCTCACACCCCACACACCCGAGCTCCACACTCCCGCCACCCCCCTGGGCTCAGGCCCTGGGCTTCACGTTCCCATCAACCCCAGCCCCACACCCTGTCCTCCTGCCCTGCTGCAGCTCCCCTTGCCTGCCTGCAACCGCCTACATGCTGCCTGGAGCGAGCAGCAGAGAGAGGGGAAGGAGCTGCTGGAGGCCAGGGAAGCTGAGCGGGTCCCCTGGCAGCTGCAGTGGTGGCAGTAGTGACCTTGCCCAAAAGCTGTGCATGCTGGCTGGGCTGGGGCCCTCCTGCACAGGAGGGTGGGAAGCTAAGTGCACGGGCTGGGTGGGGTACAATTAATTGGTGGATGCCTGCAGCCTGGATGCAATTACCTGTTGGACCAGGTCTGGCCTACAGGCTGTATTTTTCCTGCCCCAACCTAGAGCAGTGGATGCCCATTATGTGGATCCATCCATTTTCTTCAATATTTGCCTATCTAACAGTCTTCTTCTGAATGACAAATTTGAGAAAGGGTTATTTCATCACTGTGTCCTTCAGCCTCTAGATCCTGGAAGATAACTTGAACTGGAACAGACAAGGTTTGGAGCAACTGTGCTCTGCAGAACAGTACTTTCTAACCTTTGTTTTATGATGCACAAGAGGTGATACAATCTTCATCCATGGTGCTGGTTAGTGGAGCATGTGTTATGACAAACCTTTGCTAATATCTGGCATGGAGAGGCATGTTTTAATCTCGTCTGGGCCAGCTTCTTCCTGAGTATAACTCAGTTCAGTAGGTTATACCAAGATGGAATTAGTCCTTGTACTTTTGTGTGTTTCTCTCCTATGTGTGGGACAGCCCAGTCAAATCTCTTGATTTCCTACTTTTTTTTTTTTTTTTTGCAATACCCTGCACATATAATGTTGGTAAGGGCAGATCATAACATGTTGGGACTGAGGAGGCTATTCAAGGATAGTCATTTTTGGGAAGCAATTGGCAATAACAATCTCTAAACTGAAGCTTATTATTGTATTATGAACAAGCAGCTTATGTAAAGGTCTGATTAGGCTTGGCTTGCAGGGGCTTTGCTTACAATATGTTCAGTATGCCTCAAAGCCTCAGGATTGCACCAGGCTTGTTGCCGTTCTTGGACTTGGCAGCAGTTTATGGTGCTTTTTTCCTTCCATTTCAGGCAGGCTGGAAGACTGCAGACTTTCCCAGCTGTATATCCTTCCATACCATCTATCCCATAGTCCCCCGCAGGTTGGATCTCTCAAATATTCTCTATCGTTGAAAATTACCCACAAGTAGTGGGGATGCAATGGCTTCTATTTTGAGTATGGGGTTGTAATAGAAGACCCAATAATCCTGTTACTGTCAAGGAGTGTAAGAGTAGTGTAAGAGTAGGATAAAGGTGCCGTTAAGGTGGACTGCCTGGAGGCTGGAAGGGGCAGTCCCGGTGGCTTTATAAACCCAGTTCCAGGGAAGAGCAGTCAGGCCTTGGTAGTGCTGGAGAAAGGAGCTCCCTGTGCAGAGCTGTAGATGAAGCACTGGAGACTAGTAACTGTGAGCAGTGAAAAAGAGACACCTAAGGTTGTCCTGAACTGAACTGAGGTCCCATTTAATTATCAAATTGAAGGCATGGCAGATGTAGGTCTCCAGGGAGTTGCTGTATTTCCAGCATATCTGTTCAAGCTATAAAGGGTATGCCTAGTTCTGTTCCAGCAAGGCCTACTTTAATAAATGCTATTAGCATGGTTTTGAGTATCCAAACTTAATATTCTATATACTGTTTTGGCTACCGTGGTATACAGTTTTGAGTAACCACAGTTTTCCGTGGCCATGCATCAGCCCGCCACCTGCCATTTTCCCCATAAGCCTTTTGTCTTTCCAACCACGGTTTTTGCCAACCACAGGAACTTTCAGGAACCTAACTCCAGCGGTTGGCGAGGGAAACCTGTATGTGATTTGTATATGCAGTGACCAGTTGTTATATTAATCCATGCTCCAGGAAGGCCCACAGCAGCCAGGAAACATTTTGGTCACTGGGATGTCAGGATGACAGGCAAGTGAGGACTGACTGGCAGGGGACAGCAGACAACCGCAGCATACCCTGGGCCTGCTGCAGGGCTCACAGTGCACATAGTGCTGATGCTCTTGCTTCTGTGTTGGGTTGGGACTTGGCTGTTTGCAAAGCTGCCTCTTCCACTATGATCCATCACAGTGATTAAAACGCTCTCTATTTCTGATCCTACTGCAGGTTTTTGACAGTTACAGGATGCAGTCCTTCAGCCTCTGCCTCATACCACTGGTTAATGTGCTAGGAGAGACAGGGTTATTACCCTGCTCTTACCTGCTTTCACGTCACCTGCAGGGTAGGTTAGGACAGCTGATGATGTTTGGCCCACCACCCTGGGCACCAGGACTGTAAGTTTTTCCTGTACAAGTGAATGTGAGTAAAATTGCACCTTATTCTCTCCTCCTCCCTGGCATATTTGTGCAGGGTCTTTTTCAATCTAGTCTGAAGATGTTTTTTAAATTCTTGTGGACTTGCTGTCTACCCTCTAGCCATGGATGCTGTGATGTTGAAAGAAGCTGTGATGTTGAAAGAAGCTCTGTCTTCCTGACAGAGAGAGACTGTGTTTGATGTTTTAAGTTTCCCATGAACCAAACACTCCATGACATTGGGGAAATGATATCTGTGTCCAGGCCTGTGTTTGTTCTGGGGTTCTCCAGAGGCTTGCAAGTACAAATCTCAGTGTTGTGGACATAACAAGACGGCATCTTTTGTGCTCCGCTTTGTGCGCTGAAAATCTGGCCCAAGTCCTAGTACTGTAGGAAGCAAGATAAACATTTCAATAGCACGTGTTCAGACTGTCCCAAAGTACTTGCTCAGCAGGCTTGTTAGCACACTGCTACTAGCTTGTAATGCTGGGGCAGGGGGGACAAGTTTGTATACGAGTCTCAGTGCAGAGATGCTGCAGATTTTAAACAATCAAATGTTCCTCTGCTCTGGGCCTGGATGAGAATGCAGTTTTATTGGGTGCTTAGTAGTTCTGTGTGCTAATATTACCTTTCCCTTATTTTGATGGAATCAAATGCATCTTACCCTTGTTTCAAAGTGGAGTTAGCAACTTGGCCTGTCTATAGCAGGCACATTCAGTGGTGCCACTCCATCCAGCTGGTGGGTGGCCAGCAATCAGGGCAAATCCCCAGTGTTGGTAAGGTCTGGGATCCTAACAAAAAATAATCAAGTGCATCAAGTAGCAAACAGGACTCAGGAGACGTGGGTTGTATTCCCAGCTTAGCCACTGCCTTGCTATGCAACCTTGGGAAAGTCACTTTGCTTCCTCCTTCCCCAGAATTCCCAGCTGTCAAATGGGATAAGTATGCTGTCCTCATTTTCTGCTGTGCTTTGAGAACCACCTTAATGGCTGTATCATTAATGACAGAAGTGCAATTTGCTCTCTCTATTGGGGCTTAAGCTAGGTCTCTCTAAGAAACTGTTGCTGACAATGGCTTTGTTTGGGAAGGAGGTTTAATGACATTTTCTGTGCCAACAAAAAATGTACCGTTAGATATGTGGATATGGGTGAATGCAGCTAGTACAGCTTATTTTGCTGGCTAAACCAGTATGAGCCATCCCAGCAAAAGCCTGTGTTTGCTGGCATAAACTGCCTCTACAATAAATGGTTTCTGTGGGTCAAGCTGTAGTGGTGAAACTTCAGTGTAGATGAGGCCTTAGTAGTTGCTTTGACAGGAGGACATGTGGAAGCTGACACTCTGGCTGCCTGTGTTGTAGCTGGTCTGTGGACAGATAAGTGCTTAGTCCACTGTTAGCTCTGTGCAAGCACGTAATTAATTGGGTGGGGGGATATCAGTTGGACAAATTCGCTAGCACTCAATTCACACACAGAAAAGTAGTAGTGATAATTAGAGGAAATGGTAACTCTGGACAAAAGCCACCTGTGGATTTTAAACTGACGACCCCATTAGTGAGCTGGTTGCAGTACAGTGTTTACATTATGGAAATTCATTAATTTGGCAAATTCCAAAACTTTTTTTTTACCTCATTTGCTTTTTTGAAGAATGCCAGGTTTCCTTAAGCCACAGTCAGCTTTTGCAGAGACTGAACATGGCTCTTAGGGTGTCTTTACATGTGGTCCAGATTGCAGGGGGTCATTTTAATTAAAGTGGCTTTCAGACAGCTGCTCTAATTAAAATGTTGCAACATCATATGTTTTCAGTGCCCCGCATTTCAAAATAGCTGTGGGGGTGCTTTAACTAAAATTCAAATGAGCTTTAGTTAAAAGTGCCCCCACCGCCATTTTGAAATGCGAAACATTGAATACACATGACACTACAGCATCCTGGAGCATTCTAATTAGAATACCCCAGCAAACTCGATTAATTGATTCGTCGAATCTGCTCTGACACGTTCTAATTAGAACACATTGGAGCATGTCTATAGGCGCCCTTAGCTCCAACTGTGGAGTAAGCTTTTTTTTTCTGGTATTTAAATAAAAATGCATTTCAAACAACATCAGCCCTTGATGGAAATTGCAGCAATTGCAGCAATAAAAATGTTCATAACACTTTAGATGGAACTAGTGCCATGTATTACAGTTCATTCAGCATTCCCTTTTATTATGGCCTGCTCCCATTGAAGTCATCAGGAAGCAACTACTGACTTTACTGGGAGCATGAGAGATGAGTTGTGTTTAAGGAAGACTTTAGGCTGGTTAGTGCTGTGTGCAGCGGTGTAGCCAGGCAGCTCCGTCCCTGGGGCAGCTGTGCCATGCCTGGCTCAGCACTGACTGCCAGGGTGCCAACTGCAGCAGCATGATCAGCTGCCTCTGTCGGTGTGTAGCTATAGGCACCTATTTGCCTATAGTCGCTGCCCTGGTTGTCCCCCATCAGTTATACTACTGGCTGTATTCTGGTGAGGCCTGCCCATTTCATTTAGGAGGGGTGCAGAGCCTCTTGTGAAGTCAGGGGGAGTCTTTCCATTGACATTCATTCATGGAGCTTGTTGCCTTTAATATGTGATTTACAGTAGTTACAAACACTGTGATACTATCACTCACCTTCTAGAAGTCTGTACTCTAAAACAGTGATTTTCAACCTCTTCTCATTTGTGGACCCCTAAAAATTTTGAATGGAGGTGTGGACCGCTTTGAATTGTAAGTGTGGGTATTTACATACTTTTGATTGATTGTAGTCATCTTTAGTGGGCCCCTTAGACATAGTCTACAGACCCCCAGGAGTCTATAGACCACAGGTTGAAAACCACTGCTCTAAAATATAAAGACAACTAATTGACATTTTCTGATGCTTACCAGAGATGACAAGTTTGTTTGCATTTGGAAACATAATCATATAACTTTCAGGTAGATCCAAAGAATGAAGTTAATTGGGTTTTGTTTGCTTGTTTCCAGACATGTCATCAGATTTTCTGTGCCTTGGTTTCTTTCTTAAAGATACAGATGTAATAGATGGGCCTCAGACACTTGTTTCTTTAACTGATCCAAGTGGTGGAGTCAGGTTCAATCTCACTGCAAGCAGGTGCAGCTAGCCTGGTTTTGTCCTGAGAAAACATAATCTGAATTCATCTATTGTGCTCCTTAATAGCCAGTCAGCATATGGCACTGAATACTTTAGTACTGACAGCACCACCATTTTGGCTAGTTAGGTTAATTCAACTATGCTACTAATGCGTAAGGAAAAATGGACTATACAGTGGGTAAGGGAAGACTAATGACACCCCTGAAGTGTCCTAAGAGTGCCCCGATTCCCCATGAAACAGTGTTCAATACACCTCTAGTTTCATGATCGTGAAGTATAGAGTCCTTGTTTGTGGGGAGGAATGCCCTCCACTTCTAAGATACCTCTAGGACAGTAGTTCTTAAACTTTTTAGACTTGAGATCCCCCTTGGAAAATGCCAGTTCTTAATTTTGACTCAATTTTGGACTATAGAAAAATAAGTAATTCTTCCCTTGCAAAGACATCAGGAAGACTACAACAAATTAGAATGTCTTTGACAACAAAGATTCTTATTTGAAGTATTTGGATTTATTTTGTGAATCATGATGTTTGCACACATAATAGTGGTAATACTGCAAAGTACCCTGTGACACCCCTACACGGATCCCACAGCCCCCCAGGCTGATTCTCTAACCCTAGTTGAGAATTACTTCCCTAGGATATTAATTCCTGAGGACTGCTCATTAGCAAAAATACTGTATGAAAGCTACTTCTTAATAGGAGTAGACCTTAAAAGACTTAAAATACATTATGAGGTATGATGGGAAGAAGAGCTATGTAGCAGCTTTCTTCCTGCCTGTCTCTCGCCCTTGATTTTTCATAGCTATTCTTGATTATATTGAGATCAGAGTACCTGAGTTTGGATTTTTTTTGGACTTTGATTTCCTGATCTCAAGGTAGAGCAGCCTTAAGTATGTGCAGTGACTTTATAAGCCCTAAGTAATACAACCTTGGACATTAAACTTAACCGTTATTCTGGTATCTTCAATTGCTATCAGATTTGTTTCTGTTTGGCTTTTTATTTTATTTGCTGAGATAAGCAAATGAAATAAGATTTTAAAAAATATTAACATAAATTGCATTGGTTGTTCCTTTCTTAGAACAAAGCAGGAAAAAAATCCAACAATTGTATAGTCTTAACAACAGTCAGGATTGAATATTTTTCCTTACAGAGCAAGGTAATTTTTCAAAGGCACAAATCATAGTAATCTCTGTTCCCTAAATTCTTAGTTCTGTGGCATTTGGAAATGATTAAATATATATATTTATCATTTTCCTTTCCCTTTGTTAAGAGAAAAATGTAACTACGGCAAAGCAAACTAGGATATGACTTGTATTTGTGTTGCAATGAATGCAACTGACTGTGGTTCCAACATGTTTTTGGGGTGGGTGTCCTTATTTGTTAAACCATTTGTATTGAGGTTAATTAAGCAATAAATTAGTGCTCAGTAAGACTGTAAGGCCAAGTTCTGCTGGTGGAGCTCTGAGAGGAGTTGGAAAACTTAACTGTATGCAAAGGTAGCATTTTTGTCTCTCCTATAACACAGTTATCATTCCGCCGTGCTGAACTATGTGGACTTTATCCACCATCGTGATTAAGCAGGAGAGATCTTAAAGAGGGAACTAGACTTCATAAATGTCTGTCTCAGTCTTGATCACACAGAAGGCAATGGTAAAATTTGCTATGATTTAGGAAATACAGCCCTTGAGTTATCATAACCCATTTGTATATCAAATAGACTGTTCCAAGAAGGGGAAGTAATGTGATTGACTGTTTGCCATATAATGTCATTGAGTTTTAGATATATACTTGCACCTTCTCTGGTTTAAAAGTGATGTCTTGCACCTTCTCTGGTTTAAAAGTGATGCATCTTTTTGGTTTTGTTTTTTTTTAAGGGGCAAGGAATGGAGAGGATTTACTGTTCTGTACTTATCATCCTGGGCCCTCTTGTGTTACAACTGGTTTGGTCAAAGGATGGCATTTGGCCTTATGGCCCAGTTCTTTCATTTGTACCTCTTTCCTGTTTTCTACACCAGAAAATATGGTATCCATTTCACCCAGCAGTGTACAATTTAGCATAGACAGAACACTGGATTGTCCAGCATCACTGTCCTCAGCAAGTTCAGTCTCCTTTGCTACAGGTGGAATAGCTGCATCATCTCTGGAAAAAAGGCATTGATTTCTGTAGCTGAAATTCAGCCTTTCAGTGCCCTCCACAGGCTTTTAAATGCAGTGTGCTGCCCTGGGCAAGAGAAACCTTGGCTTAGCAGCTGTGATTAGAGGTAATGCAGGATTACAGACCGTCCTATTCCTATTCAGTGTAGTGAGAGCAGTGAGCTAAAAAGCAAATGATTATTTTAACTAAGCTGGGGATTCTGGATCCAAGAATATTCTTATAAAAGCAAACCATAGGCAGTAACTCAGGCTGAAAAAATTAGCCTTTTATTCCGACTGCTGGATACCCCCTGTCTTCCCGCTTTCCCTTCCCGATTCACATTTTATTAGCTCTGATATTAAAACTTTTTGTTCAGGACCTTTGTCTTTTACCCAGATAAACACCTTCTTTGTTTGGAGGAGCTTAATTTTGGAGCTTAGTTGAATAGGAACAGGTTGGACAAGGAAGCTTTCAGGAACATAAACACTTTCCACTGCTAAGACTTTCATTCTGTGAGCAGCCTACATCAACAGAAGGCTTAGCTAGCACAACAGTAGACTGGATTACTCCCTCTTTTTTTTAAATGTTTTTCACTAGAGATAGGCTGGTAATTTCCATTTAAAATTAATTTATGGGTTATTTTAAACTTCTTTCTAAATTGTATTGTCCTGAGGTATGGTCTACATGTTATCAATGCAAATGCAGTGTTTTTAAAATGTTCTAAACAGTAAAACTCTCTTCATTTTTAAAGCTTTCAAAAACTAAAATTGTACCCAGCGTTCACTCTGTGTGTGTGTGTGTGTGTGTGTGTGTGTGGTTCTGATGGAAAAAAACCTGCAGTAACAAGTTGGCCTACTGCTGCAGGCCATAATGCGACGCTCTCCTGCATGCTTTTGACTGGTCCTGTGTTCAATAAACAGACGTCTTATAAACAGAGTTCTGCTCTGTGGCTCAATTTTTCTTCATGCAATTAACTCATGAATTGACAAACCCAAGTCTCCCTTGGCCACATGGATTAACTGCACTTGTAAAACACATAGTTAAATCTTTATTTAGTGTATTA